>NC_073696.1:145479267-145626768 GCF_029784165.1 Wyeomyia smithii | reverse complement strand
ATACAAAACTCGTGCCCATCCAGAACAATATTCGCAACTTCTGCAACTCTTGTCAGACAGTATTACATATTTCCATTTCAAGTAAACACTGGGGGACGAAACGAAAGTGTTTCTAATTGGACATTTGAGGTTGACGGTTGAGATTCTGATTATGTGTGGATGAAGGGAGACAAAAATGAACCAGATCGTTGCATCAATACAAATGCAGCGATTGAAGTCTTGCCAACACATGCATTGCGGTGCTTGGCTGTATGTTCTCCTTCAGAAACACATACAAGCGTGTGGCCGTCAGAATTTTTATTACTTTTTGTTTGTTACTTTTTGTGTATAATGCGCAGTCATAAGACACAAAAAGTAACAAAAAATTGCCCAAAAGTAATAAAATATTCCCCGTTTGCGTTGGGTGTATATATATATCTATATATCTATATATATATATATATATATATATATATATATATATATATATATATATATATATATATATATATATATATATATATATATATATATATATATATATATATATATATATATATATATATATATATATATATATATATATATATATATATATATATATATATATCTATATATATATATATATATATATATATATATATATATATATATATATATATATATATATATATATATATATATATGTATATATATATATATATATATATATATATATATATATATATATATATATATATATATATATATATATATATATATATATATATATATATATATATATATAAATATATATATATATATATATATATATATATATATATATATATATATATATATATATATATATATATATATATATATATATATATAAATACATCCAAAGCCAAATTTGTTTAGTGAAGTGAAACATATGATAATCCTGGATTTATACTTTTTTGCGGGAAAACACATGCATAAATATAATATAAATATAAATAAAATACAATCCTCTGCGAGCTATAAACGAAGTCGTAAGTATTGTAAATGTAATATAGATACCTTTTACATTTCTCGTAAACTTTGGTGCCTCGCACTGACTTTGGTGTACTTCATAGACGGTTAGCGTGCACGACGTTTCAATTTCTCCAAAATTGTTACTGACCACGCATTTGTACGTTCCAGTATCAGCTATCGACGCGTTATATATATGAATAGCCCCAACTCCCAGCTTAGTTTCATTTTTCACTGTTTTCGACCAGACAATAGGTATATTATTTTTAAACCATTTTATTGTTGGTGATGGCCCAACACACGAACAAACTAATTTTACTAGCTTGCCTTCTGCCACTGTAAGATTTTTTAATTGCGTCTCGAAGAAAAGCTTTTTTTGGAACTCAAGCATTTTTGGTTTAACTGTTTCGACTACACTCGGTGAAAGTTTTGAATTGTACAAGGTAGAGAGCTTTTTACGCCATTCCCTTTTTACAGGCTTTATCGGAACATTTTCTGAAAGATGTGCTACATCTGTGTTATTCATAGTTTGAACTGCTTCGGTTTGATTCATGGCGTCTTTGACACTTTCATCGCTGCCATGAATAGAAGGCAAAGACACATTGCAATTGGTTGGCGCTACACAAGAATATCCACCTTCCGACCGGAAAGGATCATTTCTCTCGTCATGTGATATTTTAGATTCTGCATGAAATAACCCTGGTACATAATGATAATGATCTTTTCCTCTGAATATCACCTGATGTTTTATTTTTTCTTCACCAGCAGCATTGCTGGCTTTAATTACCCAATTTCCGCCATCAAGTTTTTCAGGATTGTGAATGCTGTAAAAAATTTCAAAATCTATAAAGATAAGGTAAGATTGAACTTATAAAAACATTCCAAAATGTAATCTCCGCCGAGTGTAACCAGCTAAAAAACACGAAATAAACCACCAAGCGGTGAGACCTAGCTTTTCTCATACAACTTAATTTTCTGAAAATCGGTGCAGTCATCCCAAAGAAAAATGAGTGAGTTTAAACAGCTTCTGGAAAACGTTTCTCCCCATAACTTTCGGAAACAGCCCATTTATTTGACACCAGTTTTCTTAAAATTGGTTGTGTGGTTTCTGAGATATTAATGTTTCGTGATTTTTACATTTTGATACATGACCTCTAAACTAAAAATCCGATTACAATGAAATTCAATAGCAACCTATGGGGCAATTAAACCTTTGATTTGCAATTAATTTCATGAAAAACGGTCCAGCCATCTCAGAGAAAAGTGAGTGAGAATAAAAAGTTGCACATATACCCACACATACATACCTACAGATATTGCTCAGTTTGTCGAACTGGGTCGAGCAGTACAGTCCCTCTACAATTACGGGGCAGTCAACGTGTTGTCTGAATGTTCAAAAATGGATTTAAATTCGGAAAAATTATCAACTACGAATGTTTTACTATCTATCTCTGTGTTCTGATGTGTACTTTCGATCAACAATTAGTTTCACTGCAGTTGATGCGTGTTAATCGGTTGGGTAAAAAAATATCACTTACATAGCCAGAGACACAATTATGAGTCACTTTTGGCATTCAAAATCATTTAGACTATAAAATCATCAAATTACATAACGCAAGTTCTTTTATTGTTATAAAAGCTTGATAATACGTTATTTTATTCAGTCTATTCGGTTCCCAAAAATCGATGCAGCCACTCTTGAAAATTGCTTCCGACGAAGAACGTTTGACAGCGAGAGGTAACGAGTTCCAGTTTACCACACCTCGAACGAACAGTGAACTAGCATAACATGCAGTATTGTTGTTTGGGATCACTAAGTTCTGCAAGCGACGTCCACGGGAATGAATGAATTTCTGGTAAAGCATTGCAAGGACATCGTGTCCTCAGTAGGTTCCTTACGAAAACACACGATCGATGCGCGTAGAAGTCTTTTTTTCGCCACGAACAGTCATCGGGCGCGGACGCGTTTTCATTTCGCTCCGCAATTTAACTTGTATTTTTATTTTTTTTTTACACCTTGACGGCGTCGCGAGTGCACGTAAGCAACAATTTATTTATTTATAAACAATCTTTGACCGTCGCGCTACCGCGTGTATCTAACCTTTTCTCGACAATTCGTACTCGCCGCGTAACAATTTTTAATCAGTGCTATGGAAAAGTGTGGCATAACCAACTGTACTTCGACCGACAACCGTTTCCTGTGGAAATGCGAAGGAATATGCAAAAGGCATTTCCACGCTGCCTGCGTAGGAACCCGTAGAAACCAAGAAGAACTACTGCGTTCATTCATGCTGCCCTTATGCATAGAATGCCAGGAACAGTTCATGGACCAACTCCAACTGAAGAAGCTCATCCAGCACCAGAAAATTTTAACAGAAAGTATTGAATCACAAATCAAATCAAATCATTCAATAATCAGTCAACTTCCTAACCTGACTGTAACGCACGACTCACTGGACAGTATCAATACACTGCTTTCTGAATTGAAGACGGAAATTAAAAAAGTAAATATTAACACAAACAATGCGTCGGCAAAAACCATAAATCGCATTTCGACGCTGTTCGGCGAACTTGGCCATGACTCCATATCGGACATATCGGACATTAGCAAAGAAAACCGGCAGCACACAAAGAACATACAACAGCACCTGGAAAAAGCATTTACTAATATAGAATCAAAAATTGACAATATGGAACACCAATTAGAAGCTATACAAAATAAGAAAACAAACTGCAGTACAACGGCGCAGGAACTAATTAATGAATTAAAAGCGCTCAAAGAATCGAATTCACTCCAGCCAAAAACAGACAATCATCCCAGTCTGGCTGAAGAACTTCGCCTTTCGTTGCCACTTCCAGAATCGGACTCAGAAGAACACCGTACTTCAAATTTCACATCAGGCTGGCGCCTAATTGGCAATAAAAAAGTATGGAAATGCGACTGGACTGAATATGACGCCAGACAGCGTAAAAGACGCATGCAGGAAAAGCAAGCAGAAAAGGCCGCTCGTAAACGTATGCAGCAACGCAAACGTCAGCAGGAAAACTCAAACCCTATCAGCATAAGTAACACCTATAAACACGGAATAAACCATTTCGCCTGCAACTCAAAGAAAATTGCTGAAATGCCAAAACAACCACTACCCCCGGACAAAGACCTCCTGGCAGCTGCACGCGTTCAATTTGCTGGGCCGCCGAATTCAGACATAATATCAAAATTTATAAATTTCCAAAAAGGCGAAACTATCAACCCATATCGGACAGAAAAAAATGCAACTAACAATGAAAATTCTGCACCGGCTCCTGCCAGCAACGCCAGCATACAATCAGCACCGCAAGACAGCCAATTTGAACTTGACCCCATGCGTCCACCAATCGTCCGACTTACGCAGCAATCATCGAATGGCGACGAGCGCTTTTTGAAGGCTAGACTCCGCGACCCAAAAGTAATGCATATTACACGCCTATATCTCGCATACATGAAGGACCAACCATCATCTGTATGCGTAGAAGGAATGACACCAACCAGTATAAGAATGCTTCTCGCATCCGAAGGACTGCCGACATCTCCAGAACAGCTCCAACGCGTCTTTATTGAAGTCCATCAGGAATATGGACTCACGCCAGCCGAAGCAGTAGCCGACCTTCAATCATATCGTCATTTTTTATCAAATGAACGCACGCACCGTCTTCAACAACTTCGCGAAAGTGTAAATAAATTTAGTACAAATTTTCGCAAGTAAGGACGCCCTCTTCTGAGGCAGAACCATTATATTTAAACATAAGTAATAACTTGACTAACACTTCTTCGCTTCCTCGACAGAATGCGACTGAAATTCTTATCTATTGTCAGAATTTCAATCGCATGAAAAGCCCAAGCAAAATGAAAGAAATTCAACAAAATCTATTGTCGTCATCTTTTAAAATAATTTTAGGAACTGAAAGTAGCTGGGACGAAAGCGTAAGAAGCGAAGAAGTATTTGGAAACAATTACAATGTATTCCGGCACGATCGGAATTTGTCTACCAGTCAAAAAAAGTCAGGCGGTGGAGTCCTCATTGCCATTAATGTAGACTTTACTTCTGAAGAAATAATATCCGACAAATATAAAGAATTTGAACACGTATGGGCCAAAGCATTTATTGCTGGCGAAGAACATATCTTCTGTTCTGTGTACTTTCCACCGGAACATGCTCATAAACATTCGTATGAATTATTTTTCAAAACTCTAGAATCTATTATGTCTAACATGAAACCAGAAGTAAAACTGCATGTCTATGGCGACTTCAACCAACGTAATGCAGACTTTATTGTAGACATTGAAAATGAATCTATCTTACTCCCAGTCGTAGGCGAAAACGAAACACTGCAGTATCTTTTTGGCAAATCCTCAGAACTCGGTCTATATCAAATCAATCATGTCAAAAACAAACAAAATGCTTATTTAGACCTATTATTCACAAACTGCACTGAAGACTTCTGTGTAGATGCATCATTGACTCCCATCTGGAAAAATGAAGCATTCCACACAGCAATTGAATATTCAATAGTAATGAATAACACTTCGTACCCCAGCGACTGCGAGTACGAGGATGTACCGGAATACCACAAAACTGACTTCGAACAAGTCAAACGTAGACTTCGCATAATAAATTGGCGTAGTATAATTTGTAAAGAAGGAAATGTCAACGAAGAAGTATCAAAATTTTATGAAATAATTAATCAAATTATATCAAAAAATGTACCTCTAAAGAAAAGAAGACGAACGAACACCAACAAATATCCAATGTGGTTTAATCCACAATTGAAGAACCTAAAAAATAGAAAACAAAAAGCACATAAAATATACAAAAAAGACAGCAATAGCGAAAATCTTCAAAATTACCAAGAAATTTGCTGTCAACTTGACGCAGCCATTAAAATTGCACATGAAGAACATAATCGTAAAATCGAACATCAAATCAAGTCTTGCCCTAAGAACTTCTTTAATTACGTAAAAACCAAACTAAAAAGTAACAACTTTCCATCACGAATGCATCTTGACAGTAATGTAGGACAAACTAGTAATGAAATATGTAGTCTTTTTGCCACTTTTTTTCAAGAAATTTACACCAAATATGAAGAAACAGATCGCGACCGCGAATACTTCTCGTATTTTCCTGAATTTTCGAATTCTTTATCTGTCAATCAAATATCTGAATTCGAAATTCAAAACGCACTTAAAAATTTAGACGCTACGAAAGGTCCTGGACCTGACAGAATAGCTCCAATTTTTCTCAAAAATTTGGCAGAAGAACTATCTACACCCTTACAACACCTTTTTAACATGTCCCTGAAGAATGGAATTTTCCCAGAACTCTGGAAAACCTCATATTTAGTGCCAATTTTCAAATCTGGCGCTAAATCTGACATTCGTAATTATCGTGGAATTGCCATTATTTCATGCATTCCAAAATTATTTGAATCAATAATTAATGAAAAATCTTTCAACAAGTAAAACACCAAATTACAACTCAACAGCACGGCTTTTACAAAGGCCGATCAACTACCACAAATCTTTTGGAATTCATAACTTTCACTCTGACTGTAATGGACAACGGTAACCACGTAGAAGCTCTTTATACGGACTTTAGCAAGGCATTTGACAGAATCGACATACCATTATTACTCTTCAAGCTCGAAAAATACGGAACTGAAACAAAATTTTTGGAATGGCTGCAGTCATACTTAACAAGACGAACACAAATAGTCCGCTTTCAAAATTCCTTTTCAAACCCAATAAAAGTAACTTCTGGGGTTCCTCAAGGTTCCCACCTGGGCCCTCTTCTTTTTATATTATACGTAAATGACATTTCCTTTCTTCTTAAGTCAATACATGTGCTTGTATATGCTGATGACATGAAGCTCTTTATAGAAATAACCAATGCAGAAGACTTCGAAATATTCCAGAATGAAATTAATGTATTCTACACTTGGTGCAACAAAAGCCTATTACAACTCAACATTAAAAAATGTAATTCAATAGCCTTTAGCAGAAAAACAGTAACACCACCAACAAACATTTTCTTAGGAAACCAACCAGTAGAAAAATGCAAAATCGTTAGGGACCTAGGCGTAATCTTAGACTCCAAACTCACATTTATAGAACATTAAAATACAATTATCAACAAAGCAAATAGTATGCTGGGCTTTATAAAACGCTTCGGCCACAATTTTCAAGACCCATATACAATCAAACTATTATATATTACATACGTCCGACCAATTCTGGAATATTGTAGCATTGTATGGAATCCCTATATTGCCACACATGAAGAACGCATTGAATCTGTCCAAAAACAATTTCTTTTGTACGCGCTTCGTAAGCTAAATTGGACATCATTTCCCTTACCATCATATGAAGCACGCTGCATGCTTATAGACATACAAGCACTTAAAGAACGCCGCGATCTTTCAATGCTTTATTTTATCAATGACATTATTTCTCAACGCGTGCAATCTACTCAATTATTATCACAACTAAATTTTTATGCACCCAGTCGTCAATTAAGAAATCGTAAAATATTTTCGGAAAATTCTCACAGAACAAACTACTCAAAAAATGGCCCAATAAATCGCATGATGCGTCACTATAACCAGCACTGCGAAAATATCGACATCACCATGGGCAGAAATCAAATAAAAAAACGACTAACTACTGGAAATAATGTATAGAATATAAGAAAACATTGTATTATTATAACTGTAGTCTACATTTGCTTGACGAAATAAATAAATATAAATAGAAGTTTTCCATATTACATCCGATGAGGTTCTTTTGCAGGTGGCTCACGTGATCATAACAGCCTAATGCATAAACATATCTCACACAGCAGTTCAGTGCGACACGTAACCAATTTAAAGAGCTTGCGTTAGGACGAACATGGAGGACATCACCGAATAAAAAATGCGGAAGGATCAACGACTAGAACAGATTTAGTTTAGTGGCAGTTGGCGCGGTGGGGATGCAGCAATATAGCGTTCGGAGACCAGCATAAAGTTTTCCACACTGTTTCGCAATCAGACCGTCCCATTGCAAATCACTTAGGAAGATAAATCCAAGGTTTCTGGCACTTTCTGACCATTCGATGCTTTGACCGTTCATTTCAACTCCAGGCGTTGGCGGAACTAACTCACCCGCTCTGCGACGTCGGCTTGTGATGAAGAGTGCTATACATTTAGTTGGATTCACGTGTAGTTCATTTCGTCGCGACCAGTCTGCTACTCGTTCAAGATCCGCATTCACCATCCTGACTAAATTGCGAGCGCAGGGCCCAAGTTGGCTAACGTAGAGTTGTACATCGTCAGCGTAAATTTGAATGGAACAGTACTTCAGAACGGTTGGAAAGTCGTTGATATGGCAGCAAAACAGAAGTGGGCCGAGCACTGAGCCTTGAGGGACACCGGACGGAACTTCGACACTGCCGGAGCAACGATCGCCACAAAAAACTGTTTGCCTACGCCCACGCAGGTATGAATTCATCAGACTTACGGCAGCAGACGAGAAGTTGAACTATGTACTCAGCTTGTTCAATAATTTTCGGTGCGGGATTGTATCGAATGCTTTTGAGAAATCGAGCAATAGCAGTATTCCAGAACCTTTTTTGTCTACAATTGCACCTAAATCGTCGTACACGCGAAGAGCTGCGGTTTTCACGCTCTTTCCTTTACGGAAACCCGCTTGACATTCTGTATGCAAGTCATTAGCCTCAATATAAGAAGTAATTTGGTGTTTGAGAAGCTTCTCAAAAACTTTCGACAGCGCGCAAAGTATACTGATAGGGCGCAGATTTTCGACGTTGTTCAAGTGTGCCTTTTTCTCTAACGGAAGAATTTTGGCACGCTTCCAAGTACCAGGGAAGGTCGAAGTTTCGATAAACATGTTGAAAAGGTGCGTTATATGTTGCACAACTAACGGAAGAATAATCTTGATGAACCTTATCGATAAACCGTCCATTCCAACAGCGTTCGAGTTGATGTCCCAGATGGCATTAACAACTTCCCAGTACCGCACAGAATGAAAACTAAAATTATAAGGTGACGCTGGTGCTGATCTTGGTATTGGACTTCGTTGATGTGTACTGTTTGACAAATTTGCTGAGAACGTGCGATTTACGTAATCTTGGTCGAAACCACAAGCCCCCGACTGTCTGTCCTTTCCAATTCCAAGACTCTTTACCCGCTGCCATAGGATTTTTGACGGGGTTCTGCTGTCCAAGAATGTATTAAAATATTGCTGTTTCGCTTGTGCATTCTTCTTGTTGGCCCGATTCCTCAGCACCTTGTACTGCTGCCGCTTAACGTCTTTTAAATGTATGGAGCTTGCAACCAATCTTTATACGCCAAGTCAGCGAGGATTGTCGGACACTTCCGGTGAACCATGGATTATGACGCTCAGGGATGCTCGAATCGTGCACCCGTTTCATGTGCGAGTTGAAAAATACCATGGAATTGTTTGGGTTTTCCATTTCATAAAACTGGTTCCAGGGGATAGACAGAATTGCGTTTTCCAGAATATGTGGGTCAAAGTTTACATAGTCATGATAAGTACGCTGATTTGAGGGCCGTAAAACCTTCTCGTTACAGTTGGTTATAAAAAGATCTAACTGCGAGCACCCTTCATTATGGAAGAATGTTGGCTCATTACTAACAGATGACAGGGAAAAAGAACGAAGCATCGAGTTGAAAAGCGTACGTTTAGTGCAAGGCCGAAGTAGGTCAGTATTAAAGTCACCTACAAGAAACACGTTTTCGTAGCAAACTGCTAAACTTGCCAACTTCTCAGCTAAAAAAGACGAGCAGTAATTTTCTGGGGGATTGTAGATCACCATTAGTAATATCCTATGACGATTTACTCGAAATTCCATCGCTAAATATTCAGTTTTGTCCGTTGAGTCCGTAGTAAGTGTTGTACCAAAAACTTTAGAGCAGTCTAGATGCTCCTGATAGTAAACGGCGATACCACCACCCCGTTTATATAATCGGTCATTTCTAATAACGGAGTAACCAGGTACACCGATACTGCGATCACTTGTCTCGGAATTTAGCCATGACTCAGTGAAACAAGCAATTTCAACCTTGGAATCAATCAGAGTCAGAGTCCGATTTTCCTCAGCTTGAGATCTCGCTTCCGCAAGTACGCACTGTAGAACTCGTCCCGTGCTGCCTTCAGTGCAAATTCAACAACAATGAGGCCATCGCTGTCCGTTTTGCCACCGGATTTCATACGTCTAGTCTGTGCCATCTGGGTGGTCGAGTCATTCACAGTTAGGTGTTTACCAATTGCTTTAAGCGTCACTTGCAAATTTTCACCGTTGTTGAAGGGAATTCCACTTATGATCAGCTCATTTCGGGTTCCGATTCTCTGGGACATACCATCCACCCTCGAATTCAACAAGTTGAGAGCCACATCGTGGTGTTGAAATTAGGCTGTACTTTCATCCTTCACCGATTTGATGTCATTTTTCAGCTCTGTTTTAACGGAGTCAATTTTGCTGTTGACATCCATAATTTCGGTTCGCACTTAATCGATAAGCTGTCTCGTTTCCGTGAACTGCTGCATCGTCGTCCGTAACATACCCTCCAGTGTGATCGGATTACCATTCGCATCATAATTCGGCGAAACAGTCGTTAACCAGTCCTGATCATCAGTCTGCAATCGCTTGTTAGTCAGAGGAGTATTTTTGTTCGATCCAACATCAGGTGGAGTACGTTGGGTTGCCATTACAATCGTGTATGGAATGGAGCAAAACAACACAGTCAAGTGTGAGTGACTGATGAAGACGATCTCAACACATTAGCATGGGAGAAATCTCAATCCACGGCAGCAAACTTCTGATAGAAAATATTCGGCCTGCCACAAATCGTACAAACTGGATAATACGCACGATGTTAATTCGGACACTTAAAACGGTAAAACTTCACTTTTAAAGTAATTTAATCTGCGACTATTCTCGACACATATTCGCGCCGGTCGTACAGTTGCTGTCCATTGTAAATGAAACTGGCAAATGTTGCGTCAGATTTCAAACGTTAATAACAGCATAACCCCATAATGGATAACAATAACCAATATGTTGTTGGATAGATAAAATGTATAACAATTTTGTAATATGCTAGTTATCACTCTAATTTCATTGCTAAGCGGTAAAATTGATAAAAAGTTTCAATAACAAATTTACGCGAATAATGAACCAATTACATGCGAGCATTCCTAGCACAGACGACGTGAATGGACACCATCAGTTCCCTGTGATATTCTCTGTATCAATATCGAAATAAAAATTGACAGTGTCTCCCCGTCCCAATAGGTCAATTTGATTTTGCTTCCATGAGCTTAGACAAATATGATGTATCTGTTTGCTACTTTGAATATCACAATCCTAGTAGAGTATCACAACCGTAGTAAATATCACAAACCACAGCGAACCACCCCTGTCGTTATTCAATAACAAATGCTTCATGGGACGTCAGGACGGTGCGATGACAACCAACTGCATAAGTGTCACCAGCATCAGTGCATCATTATCCCGGAGGTTGCTACGGACCGTTTTCGTGATGTTCCACCTGAGAAGAGCAGATTTCTTTGGCGCCGGTGGCGTCTAGAGCTGGACAAAACCAGTTAGACTGCAGAGGAAGGAGCCATTCCTATTCGCCAATCGCCCAGGAAACAGCTAAGGCGCTAAATACTAAAGGTTTAAGTTTGAATATAAAAATAGAAAGTATAAAATACATAGCTAGTGTAGAAAATAATGAAGGTGTTTGCTCATGTAAAACCGTGTACAATAAATAGTTTTCGAACAGTGGAGTGTCATTTATTTAGTGATCGAAAGACCCAAAAGAAGGCAGTGGTGCTTCCATCGGCAATATAGCTAGACTGTCGCCCACCAAGGAAATTGTTCACGTGCTTTCCTAAATTTGGATACAGTCCACTCATCAATAAAAGGAACCAGCTCCGGGAATATTTGGATTAGTTCCCAACATTTTGGTCCTTCGAGCCGGATCCTAGAGAGGATTCCGGAGGAATTAAAGCGATTAAAATAACGCGCAAGGGCGCCATCGCTGTTTTCGTATAATTCAAGGTAAAGGTGAACAATTACCCGCCATCGTGATTGCATAGTAGCAAAGGAGCGTCCTTTATTTGGCGACAAAAATCAACTTTAGAGGAGTTCGGATTACACAACCGTCAACCAACGCAATCATATAACCGGCAACGTGAAGTAGCGCAGTGCTGCTACGGTTTATCAACACATCACTTCACTCTAAGTAGCAGCGCCGACAGGAGGTCCAAGTAAATTAAACACAAAATTATATGTCCTACCGTTGCTAGGCTTCAAATATCTTAAATACCAATATAGTTCACTTACGTGAAATCATAAAGACAAATTGAAAATGACAGAAGTGTTAGTCACCTTTACGACCGCTAGGTGCGCCACTTCTGATTTTGTTCTACACGACATGCGAAAAAGAGTAACTTTTGACAATAATATTACCCTAAAGGGTACACTGAAAAAAAATGCACATTTTATTGTGAAGTGGACTCGGCCGAATATTTTATAATAAGAAAGTTCGCCTATGTATGAGGCAATCCATGGGTTGTGTTCCACGGTTTGTACGTTTGTCGACCTCCGAAAATATTTTGAGTTGTAAAATGGCGACTTCCGGTGACTGGAAAACTGCCGAAAATGACCAAATACCACCTAATATGGGTGTTTTTTAACTAGAATGACGCTCAGAGGCCAGAAATTGTCTCCAAATGCCAGTTGAAAATCCAAGATGGTGACTTTCGGTTTCTGAAAAACAGTGGCAAATGACCAAATACGGGTATTTCGGAGATTGTTGTGATGTACTGAAGCCACAAATCGACCTCAGACAATATTTTGAATTGTGAGATGACGACTTCCAGTGACTGGAAAAGAGACGAAAGTGACCAAATATCACCTAATATGGATGTTTCTTTAACCAGAATGACGCTCAGAGGCCAGAAATTGTTTCTGAATACCATTTTGAAATCCAAGATGGCGACTTCCGGTTTTTGAGAAACAGTGAGATATGACCAAATACCACCCAATATGGGTATTTCTGAAACCCCAAATCGACCTCAGACAACATTTTGAGTTGTAAAATGGCGACTTTTGGTGACTGGAAAACTGCCGAAAATGACCCAAAAACAACCAAATATGGGTGTTTTTTTAACCAGAATGATGCTCAGAGGCCAGAAATCGTCTCCAAATGCCATTTTGAAATCCAATATGGTGACTTCCGGTTCCTAAACAACAGTGGCAGAAGACCAAATAACACTCATTATGGGTATTTCCGGGATTTTTATGATGCACTGAAGCTACAAATCGACCTCAGACAACATTCTGAATTGTAAGATGACGACCTCCGGTGAATGGGAAACTGCCGGAAATTACCAAATATTACTCAATATGGGTACTTCTTCAACCGGCCGATTTCCATCCAATATGAGATGCTTCGATACCAGAATGATACACAGGAGCTAGAATCGACCACAGACACCATTTTGAATTCTAAAATGGTGACTTCCGGTTTCTGGAAAATAGCCTGAAGTGACCAAATACCACCCAATATGAGTGTTTCTTTAACCAGAAGGATGCATGGAGCTAAAAACTGACCTCAGACACCATTTTAAATTCTAAGATGGCAACTTCTGGGAAACAGCCGAATACTACTGCATATGGATTCAACAAATTACGACTGATAATTGCTTTAGTAAAATTGAGTATATCGGCTTTCCAGTCATCTGTTTATCAAAACTAAAATTTATTTCCTATTTCCGACGTTTCGATTTAATATAAATTCTTTTTCAATGATTCTACAAATTTACAAGTTATTACAAAAATTCAATAATCAGAAAACTGTCACTTACAGAAAGGATATCGTTTTTGTCTAATAGCTTTATGTTTTGAGCATCAACGGTCAAAGATTGAATTTTGGCCAGCATTCGTGTACTGTAACCGGGTTGTGAGGACAAAAAAATTATAATTATAGGGCAAATTTTTCTAAACAAAGTATTACCGTTTTTGCATTTGAAATAAAATAAAATAAACTAAAAAATAAAATAAAAATGAACTAAAAAATAAAATATATCACTCGAAGCTGAATTCGTAGTCTCACTGCGAATTAAATAATGAAAGTGGATAAAAAGTGTAATGTGTAGTGTAAATATTCTATCAAGACGCTCGAGCAGATTTTAATAAACGGATAATTATTTAATTTTATCTTCGATATTCACTGGATAACCGTGACCGGATAGTATCGAAAGAGTATATTCCTAAATATATACATTTATGGAAGAGTAAGAGCCTGCGAATGCTTGTGATTTTTTTGTTTATTTACTAAGATTCATTCAGAATCTCTTTTTACATTTCAAAACTGTTAGATGATATACTATTTTTCTAAGCTTTACCATAATAAACGTATATTAGCTGTTTTTGTAATACAGCGAATGTAGTTGTAGGCAAATGAAAAAAATTGTCAAGCAAAAAAACAAAAGTGTAATTGTGGATTGCTACGATTTTTTGCTGGAACTTGTTAATAATTTTGTTCAACATATCTTCTTATGTTTGCCAATTAATGAACCTTTGTAAGGGTTTCCATATTATTTTGAGAGTAAGATCCATATTATAGATTTGATTCAATCAGAGTTCATTAAGACAAAAGCATTCATTATGATAACGTAAGTATTATTGGATTTGGTTTATGAGGATAAAGAGTTAATTCTGACCTTGACGCATTACGAGAAATTCTTGGTGCTTCTTCAACAAGCACGATATGGTTTTGCCTTGTCAAATACATATTGTTTACACACAAAAATATTACAGGCATAATATCGTCAGATATAAACGATATTCTTTCGTGTGTTGTTGAATATATTTCAAAAATTGATTTCCAGGGGAGGCTGAAAATAAAAATACGTACAGTCGTTGAGCAAACACATTGATTCTGTCTGCAGACTCTGTATATTTTGTAACGAAAAATCCCCTAATTACAGTGTTTAGTCCCACGTCACCATTTCATACAACCCTAGGGCTGTATACCTTGCAGTATTTTCAAAAAAACCCTTTAATATTACTACAGATTTGAAAAGTACACAAAATTTCCTATAAGAATGATGTATGAAACACGTGTTCACTTTGTTTATATAACTTTGGGGAGTGAAAAAGTAGCGTGACGTCTACTTTATGTAGTTGGTTTAAGGGTTGTCCGTTTTCAAAGGCCGCTCTACGTCCACAAATTTATTTGAATTCGTAGATTACTTATTAAATACAATGGATAATGGGAACCATGTAGAAGCTCTCTATACAGACTTTAACAAAGCATTTGATCGTATTAACATAGCAATGCTACTTTTTGAACTGCAAAAAATTGGAATTGAGTCTGGTCTCTTAAAGTGGCTTGAATCATATTTAACAAACAGGCAACAAATAATAAAATTCAATGGAAATAAGTCGAATCCAATTCGAGTTACTTCAGAATGAAATCCACACATTTTACATCTGGTGTAAGAAAAGCCTCCTGGAAATAAATGTAAAAAAATGCAATGTAATATCCTTTAGCAGAAAATTAACATCGCTCAAAATTGTATTAAAAAATCAGAATGTAGAAAAATGTGAAAAAGTTAGGGATTTAGGAATAATCTTAGATTCTAAACTTAATTTCATCGACCACTATAATACTATCATACACAAGGCAAACAACATGTTAGGGTTTATCAAACGCTTCTGCTACAATTTTCAAGACCCGTACACTATTAAAACTTTGTATATTGCCTATGTGAGGTCAATACTGGAATATTGCAACGTTGTGTGGTCTCCTCGTCCTGGCGTACGTGAAGAAAGAATAGCATCAGTACAAAAGCAATTTCAACTATATGCTTTCCGTAAACGATATCGTTTCGCAGCACGTTGACTCAGCAGTACTACTTTCTAAATTGAAGCTTTTACGTACCTATTCGACACCGTAGCTTATTTGCTCATAACCATCATCGTACGGAATACGCCAAAAATGGACCTATAAATAGTATGATGAATTCTTATAATCAACACTGCGAAGTCATTGACTTTACGATGTCCCGGTATAAACTGAAACAGTATTTCAAGTCCTTGAGGCTGAGGACACAAAATTGATTTGTTTTATGTTTATGTATAGTTAAGAAACTAATCCACAGTGGTTCGAATTGTATGGCAAGGGCGCTCATAAATCATTTTATTACAGTATTGCTCTTGA
Source organism: Wyeomyia smithii (assembly GCF_029784165.1). Taxonomy (NCBI): domain Eukaryota; kingdom Metazoa; phylum Arthropoda; class Insecta; order Diptera; family Culicidae; genus Wyeomyia; species Wyeomyia smithii. The sequence continues at coordinate 145,610,505 of NC_073696.1, read as the reverse complement.
AAACTACTGAAATTGATAGAATTAGGTGTTTTTCAACTATAACAAATTTTCCTGGAACTGCCATCATCCAACTTGTTTAAATTTTCTGGCATTGCCATTATTATGCATGCATGATAAAGTGCCAATCGAGTATAGGGAATAGTTTGACCATTGAACTTCAAAATACGGCAGCTTTCAAAAGTTTTGCCTTCTCGAAAAAAGACCCTATGCAAAATTTAAGGACAATCTGGTTTCGTTAAGTGAACCCCAAAGCGATCAAAGTTTGATTTTTTTTCTTTTACGTTATTCTTCTGGAATAACTTTAAAAAAATTGATATTTTCTCAAGAAACTCCCGTATTTCAACACCAAATATCAAACTTCGAATATAGACAAATTCTTAAATTTGAGCTGAGTGTACCACAAGCCTTCTAAGAAACTATGTAAAAGGTATGAAATTCAAACGAAAAAGTAACCGTGTTTAGCCGCTTGTCATCGACTAAGATGCAAATACATGCAGCTGGAACCTTTAACAAATTATTTTTATTTACTAAATCTTTCGTTTGGTGGTAATTTGGTGATAGTATCTTGTGCGGAACACATTTAAAAGTTTACATGAATTCAAGTATGAGTAGTGCTGTCTGACTTTATTACTACGTTCCCTTTTACGACTTATTATGATTACAGTTTAGCACATACCTATCCAAACAACAACGCAATAGCAAAACAAACCTGTTTTCTGCAGGCTCATGATGAAAATAATCAGATGAAGCTATTGAATTTGTTCTACAGCGGATATGTACACAATGTAAAAAAAACACGTCTGTTCAAGTTGATTTTGCAAGTGTCAAACACCTTCCCTTATCTTGTGCTCAAAAATAAACTGTTCATAAAATAGGCCAACAAAAACAGTTTTTTCCTTGCAGGCAAAATCCATGTTTGAAGCCATTCAAATTGGAACAAATTTTACAATTAAAACTGTTTCTAATTTAAAATTCAGCAATGATTTAAAATGAGACAATAAAAATTTTAAATTGGAATGCTCGCTCTTTGAAGGCCAATGAGAATGAGCTTTTTAATTTTTCAACAGAAAATAATTTACACATTGCAATTATTACTAAAACATTTTTGAAACCTAACATCAAATCAAAATATGATCCCACTTACGTGGTTCATAGATATGATAGGATTCAGGGTTCCGGCTGAGAAGTTGCAATTGTTATTCATCGCCGAATCTAACATCGTGCTCTTCCCCATCTTGAGACGAAAGTTTATAATTTATTGCCGCAGCATATTGACCATTCCAATGCACACGCGAGCATAAAAATTATTTTAAAGGTGATTTACAAAAACTCAACAGAAATCGATCAAAATTTTCCATAATCGGCAATTTTAACGCTAAACATCGATCATGGAATAATTCTCAAAGTAATTCCAATGGCAAAATTTTATTCAATGATTGTTCCTCAGGATACCTACTAATCTATTTTGTCTCCGAACAGTCCTACGTGTTTTTTTTTTGTAAGAAATCCATCAACAATTGATTTGGTGCTAACAGATCAAAGTCATGTATGTAGTGAATTGATCACACATGCTGACTTTGATTCTGACCATCTTCCAATAACTTTTTTATATCACATGAATCAATTCTAAACCCTATAAGCTCTGTTTTTAATTTTCACAAGGCTAATTGGGAAAGATATAAAACTCATATTGAAAATGATTTCAATAAGCTAGATTTGCTAGATTTGCAAAACGAAGTAAAAATTAATACCGCTTCGGAAGTATTGAAATCTGCAATTATTGATGCCAGGAACTATTATGTTCCGAAGGCTCAAGTGAAATTTGATTCACCAATAATTGACGAAAATCTTCAACTTCTAATTCGTTTGAAAAATGTCCGCAGACGTCAATACCAACGTTCTCGTGGCCCTGTTTTTAAAACTATTTATAAAGATTTGCAGAAAGAGATTAAACATAGATTTACTCTACTGAGAAATCAAAATTTTGGGCTTAAGTTGAAAAATTGAAACCATATTCAAAACCATTTTGGAAGCTGTCGAAGATTCTTAAGAAACCTTCAAAGCCTATTTCAGTTTCAAAAGATGGTGAACGTTTTCTTGTATCCAATGAACAAATGGCTCAAAGACTTGCTCAGCAGTTTGAGAGTGTTCATAATTCAAATTTGAATTTTGTGAGCCCAACTGAAAATGAAGTCACATGTCAATTTGATTTAGTTTCTTCCCAGATTTATTTATCTACAGAAATAATTGAAACAAACTTGAATGACATTAAATCAATTATTAAAAATTTCAAAAATATGAAAGCTCCTGGTGACGATGGAATCCTTAACATATTATTCAAACATGTTCCTGAGAGCACAATGTAATCTTTAGTAAAATTTTTCAATAGCTGCTTCGAAATTACATATTTTCCCAAATTATGGAAAAATGCAAAAATAACAGCAATTTTTTAAGCCGGATAAGAATCCAGCTGAGTTTTCAAGTTATCGACCAATCAGTTTGCTTTCTTCAATGAGTGAACTGCTTGAGAGAATTATTCTTAACAGAATGATTTCACATATCAACGGAAATTCAATTTTTGCAGATGAACAGTTTGGATTTCGCCATGGGCATTCCATTACTCATCAATTACTACTAATATGATACGAGCTACTAGTTATTAATATGATACGAGCTAACCAATCTGAAGGTTATTCCACTGGAGCTGCTCTTTTAGACATTGAAAAAGCATTCGACAGTGTTTGGCATATAGGTTTGATTGCGAAATTGCAAACTTTTGATTTTTCAATTTTCCTATTCAAAATTTTGAAAAATTATCTTACTGATCGAACTCTGCAGGTTGACTATCAGAATTCAAAATCTGATAGATTTCCTGTCAGAGCAGGTGTGCCTCAAGGTTTAGTATTGGGTCCAGTCCTGTACAACATATTTACTTCAGATCTTCCTGATTTGCCTCCAGGATGCACAAAGTCACTGTTTTGCGATGACACAAGCATTTCTGTAAGAGGAAAAAGTCTTCGTGTCATATGCAGTCGATTGCAGAAAAGTTTAGATATTTTTTCTTCCTACTTGCATAAGTGGAAAATTTCTGCCAATGCTTCTAAAACTCAAATGATATTTTTTTCGCATAAGTCTAGAGCTTCTTTCGTTAAGCCAAACAATACTCACGTTGTCAAAATGAATGGGGTTATTTTAAGTTGGTCTGACAATGTTATGTACTTGAGACTAATTTACGATAAAAAACTTATTTTCAAAGAGCACATTGAGAGTATACAAGCCAAGTGCATCAAATATACGAGATGTTTATATCCTCTCATTAACAGGAATTCTAAAATTTGTTTAAAGAAGAAGCTTTTGATTTACAAATAAATTTTTAGACCAGCAATGCTTTATGCTCTACCGATCTGGTCAAGTTGCTGTTCAACAAGGAAGAAAACGCTCCAAAAGATTCAGAATAAAATTCTGAAAATGATTTTAAAGCGTCCTCCTTGGTTTGGTACACTCGTATTACATAGATTTACTGGTGTTGAAACATTAGAAGCTATGTCGAATAAAATTATTAACAATTTGTGACAAAAATCGTTGCAATCCTCAATAGCTACGATAAGCTCTCTTTATAGCCAATAAGTTAGCAATTAAGTTAGTTGTAAGTTTACTTTCTCTTTTTTTGACAAGCAGGTTTAAATCCCAACGAATGATAAATTCTAATTTTCGAAAGCAATCAATCCTAATAATCAAAATTCCACATTTCTAACAGTGCTGAGAAGTCACCATTTGTGATTGGACACACATGCTCATTATTTACTAATATTTATCAAAAATAATTAGGCTACTAATAAATACTTCATTTAAAAAAAACACAAAAAGTTAAAGGGTATGTGCTTAAGTGCACAAACGTAGGCTTGACGTGGGACTGCGGTGGGTGTAGATTTAATTCTGCCATTTTTTTTCCTTGTTGGGGACATTGTACCACTGCGACCAGTGTTTAGATCTTTTGTGGTGTGTCCTCTTTTACTATAGGCCTTTACCTGTATAGTCAACTACTATGTGTCTGAGTAGTCGCCATTGTCATTGAAGGCATTATCCCAATGAGGTATTATACTGCGAATAAAATTCAGAACATTGTTCGGAGAACTAGCCCATATTTCCCAAGGTTCTAGAAGTCCCTTATTAAGAAATTTGCGCCGTTTGTTGAATATTGCTGGGCATTCGCACAACAAATGATGAGCTCTTTCACTCTCTATGTAACAGAAGCGACAATTGTCATTTTCAAGCCTTCCTATTAGCTTTAGATGATAGTTACTCGGACAGTGACCAGTGATCAGCCCAGTATAAGTACTCAGATCCTTCTTTGAAAGGTTTAACAGTTTCAGTGCAGTCGAAGCGTTAGGCTTGATGTATCGTTTTGCATGACGAGCTATTTTAGTGCTTTCCCAGTTCAGCAGCACCTGACCTTTTTCCCACTCTGATAGCTCCATTCTCAGGGCACTAAAGGAAACCCCACGAATGGTTCAGGACCAATCAGTGTCATTGCTGATCCAGCTCTTGCTAGCTCATCTGCTTTTTCATTACCTTCGATACCACAGTGTCCAGGAACCCAGTAGAGGTTTACCTTGTTGCGCGTAGCTAGTTGTTGAAGCATTTTAACACATTCCCAAACTAGTTTGGAAGTGCAAGTAACAGATTTCAAAGCGCTCAAGGCTGCTTGACTATCGGAAAAAATGCATATGTTAGCATTTCGATATTTTCTTTTCAAGCAGATCCAAGTACATTCCAAAATGGCATAGATTTCAGCTTGGAACACCGTGGGCCATGTTCCCATCGCCACTGAAAGACTTACTCCAGGGCCTGATATGCCAGCCCCTACCCGATTTCCCATTTTTGAGCCATCAGTGTAGAATATTATTGAGCCATCTCGGGTGCTGGGCCCTCCACATTCCCATTCACTACGACTTGGATCTAGAAATATAAATAGATGGTTGAAATCATACTTTTTTTCCATCAGATCTTCATTTTTTAGTATTAGAGGATTTATATAAAACTCCTTCAAAATTCGTAGGTGACCATTTAGGTCTCCTTCAAAGAGAGCATATGTACGACATAACCTAATTGCACTTTTGAGTGCATCTAGTCGAATAGTCTGAGATAAGGGCAGAAGGTTGAGAAGAGCATCAAGGGCTTTAGACGGAGTGGTACCCATTGCCCCTGTAATAGCTGTAGTGGCAAGCCTTTGCAGTTTTTCAAACTTGAGTTGAGTCGTTTTTTCTTTGGTTTTTGGCCACCATATCAAAGCTGCATATGTTATTCTGGGGTTTACTATAGCCGAGTAGATCCACTGTATCATTCTAGGCTTAAGCCCCCATTTTTTCCCAAAAGTCTTTTTGCAAGCCCAAAAAGCACAGGTAGCTTTGTTTAAGACTTGTTTAACGTGTGCGTTCCAGAGAAGCTTACTATCCAGGATTACTCCAAGATATTTAACTTCCATGGAGAATGTCAGCAGAACACTGTTTAAATAAAGAATGTTGAGATTAGTTTTCCTTCTTTTTGTAAACGGTACTAGTGTAGTCTTAGATGGATTTATATTTGATCCTTCTCTTCTACACCACGAGGAAGTAAAGTTTAAAGCTGATTGCATTCGTTCTGAGATAATGTCATCGTATTTACCACGGACTATAATAACCACGTCATCCGCAAAACCGATCACTTCAAACCCCAGTGACTCTAAGTTTTTTAAGAGATCATTTACTACTAAAGACCATAGTAGTGGAGAAAGAACTCCTCCTTGCGGACAGCCTTTAACAGCTATTACTTTAAGCGACGAATCTCCAAGATGCGCAAGTATTTCTCGTTTTGTAAGCATTTCAACAATTCGCTCAATTAGACAGTTCTCAAACCTGTGAGCTTCCATTGCTTTTTTCATGGACTTATAGCTTGCATTATCGAAAGCTCCTTCTATGTCGAGAAATGCTCCCAACATCATTTCTTTAGCATTGTAGGTTTACTCGATTTTTGTTACAACTGAGTGAAGAGCATCCACTGTTGATTTTCCACTTTGATACGCAAATTGCATTTTACTCAACGGGTTTCTGCAAAGTATTGCATCCTTGATGTATTCGTCAATAAGTTTTTCCATTATTTTGAGAAAAATAGAGGCCAAACTTATTGGTCTGCAGGATTTTGGTGACGACTTGTCTTTTTTGTTTGTCTTAGGAATAAAAACAACTCTGGTTTGCCGCCAAGCTGTAGGAATATAACTTAGCGAAAGACTTGCTTTATATATTTTTGTTAAAGCAGGTACTAATCTACCTTTGCATTTCTGAAGAAGTAATGGATAGATTCCGTCAACTCCTGGAGACTTGAATGGAGCAAAAGAGTCAATAGCCCATTCTACTCTAGGGGCTGTGAAGATCTTGTTGCCTAGACTTTCAGCCTCATTTTTGGATAATTTTGGTCCACTAAGTGTGCCATTTTGTCTAGTTTCAACATTTTCGATACTTGAAGTGAGACCCAGCATTGAAGTGTTTGTTGTTGTATTAGAAATAGGAATAGAACCAGGAAAGTGAACTTCCATCATCATATTCAACGTTTCCTCTGTCCCTGAAGTAAAAGATCCATCACTTTTCTTGAGGGATCCGAGGCCATTAGAGTGAGTTTTGGAGAGAACTTTCTGAAGTCTACTGATGACTTGTACGCTCTCAATTTGTTCGCAATTGAGCCTCCAGTCTTTTCGTTTGGATCTTCTTATCTCTTTATTATACTCAGTTAGGGCCTTTTTATATTCAACCCAATTTGATGTTGCTTTAGCCCGATTGAACAGTTTCCTAGTTTTCTTTCGAAGGTGTTCCAATCGTTTGTTCCACCAAGAAACGTCTCTATTTATGGAATGCTTTTTTTCCGGACAATTAGAATGGTAGGCCTGTTTGATTTTACCTATTATGTTTTCAGATGCAATTCTGTCATAGCCATAGTATATAACACACACCAAACGTACAAATACCATACACAATAATCCATGAACATTTCACAAAAAAACACATACACCTGTCATGAACCACAGCATACAAATACCAATACCCACATGAACTGCCCATAAATGCACAACAGTCCCATGTATTTTCTCATCAAAAACTTCTTCACATACCCGGTGCTCTCGAAAAATCGCAAGACAAAGCTCTTTGTTGCTAAAATGATTAGAAAAATATGAATTTTGGTCAGTCCATTGTTACAAATAAACGTAAAACATGAGTTGAAAATAACTAGCATAAAACTATGGTCAATATCATAGAAATACCAATTGAAGTACTAATAGGAAAAATAATTAACTTGTTGTCTATAGAAGTATTCTGTCATAAATATATTTACCTCGGATAAATGCATTTTTGCACACACATGTTATACACACATACACACACACGTGATACACACACAAACACACACACACTACTGACACACATACACACACTACTCACACACACACACTACTCACACACACACATACACACTATTCTCTCACACACACACTACTCACACTACTCACACTACTCACACACACACACACTCACGCACACACACACTACTCACCCACTCACACACAAACACTACTCACCCACTCACACACACACTACTCACCCACTCACACACACATACATTACTCACACACTCACATACACACACACACTACTCACACACACATGCGCACACACACACGCGCACACACACACGCGCGCACATACACACGCGCACACACACGCGCACACACACACGCACACACACTCACACGCGCGCACACACACACGCGCACACACACATACACGCGCGCGCACACACGCACACGCGCTCACTCACACACACATACACACACGTTACTTACATGCACACACACGTTACTTACACATACGCACACATACACGCAACGCCCCTCACACATACGCACACACGCTACTCACACACCCACACGCTACTCAGACACACACGCTTGATAAAGAACACACTACACTTAAACTATCGGCAACACCCGACGCCTCCAAGTCTTCCAATGGTCCCTTCCAACGGCTTCTAATGGTTCTCAGTGCCGTTCACGAACAATTTCGGGCTATATTCCAAAAACTATATCTGAATTAGATTACCACTGGTGGGGTCCAACTCAGATCGAAGAGAAGCCGAACTGTTCGCCTTGACGGTCGACCAGGGAATGATCTTCTCTCAACACGAAATGTCCTTTTATAGCGTCACTCAGTGTGGGAAACTTGGGTAATTGGGGGAAGAACCAATCACGTGGAAGCATCTCTGCTTTCTTTCTTCGTCGCTTACGTTGGGTGATGAATGCGATGCCAATTGGCTGGCATTGCTAGCCAATGACTGAATGCGTGAAATCATTTCGTCTATGTTTTTGAAGTCTGCGTTAGGGAAATATACCAATTGTATGAAAAATGTATGTGGTTATTCGACCTTGAAAATTTTCCGCAATTTTCACGGAGTAATAAGAAAATGGTAACTAAAAATATCATGTTATACAAATCTTGTATATTTTAGCTTTCCAACGGTCTATTAACTATTGAAATCGGAACAGTTGTTTGAGCGCTATTAGCATCTAAAATCTTCCATTCCGCCAACCAAAAACGTTACATGTTCAATCCAGTTTTCACAGAATGTACCTTAGTATAGTGAAGAAAGACGTAGTCCCACATCAAAAAAACACAAAATGCTCTTTTAGTTAATGTTCAGAAATCAGAATATCGTGCATAGCTACACCGTGTTCAATAAATTCAGATAAAATTTTGAAATTCCATAACGATATGAAAATATCACAAATTTTATATCTGAGTATTTTTTATAAAAATTACTTTTTATAGTGAACATCTACAGCAGATGTTTTGGAAAAACCGTCTCCTTAGTTAGATTCACCAACTTTAAACGCTTTTCTAAGATTTCACAGGCAACATGCACGAATTCCATGAATATTTCATCTTAGATTTTTTGGATAACCGCTTTATACAGTTCCAAGTTAGATCTACAACTTCAATCAGCAAGCTTCGACATCATGTAGGAGCAGACAAGAAGTCCATTGGTTTCAGATCTGAAGAGCTTCGCTTCCATTCATTTTTATCCACAAAATTCGTCAAACCATCCCAGCCTTGAACCAAGTTCGCGGTATGCGCTGGTGCACCGTCTTACTGGAATGAATAGTGGTCATCTCCGAAGAGTCTTCGAAACCTTAGGGAAACGATTTCCTCACAAACTTCCGTTCGAATGAAAGCCAGGTGGAGCTTACCTCGCTTTCAAACTACAGAAAAAAATAACTCGTGATCAGCATTCTGTGAATGTATAATTTTCGCTCTCCAAGCCTTTTTTCTGAGAAGAATCAAAAACGCCGTGAATTTTACGCATCTTGTAGGCAATTGTGGACAGATTCAATAGATATACTCAGATCTCGCTTAGCCTCACACGATCTTATAGACGTTTAAATATTGAATACCGCTTTACTACGGCTCCTCGAAATTTCTTCAATGCGCATTGAAAACAAAATACAACTGACAGACAACCATGCCAACCATTCACCATGCGTATTTGTGAGGTCATATATAGGGTAATAACTCTCACTAATACTTTCATATAATATACGGAAGGAACAGGAGACACTCGAAAACTTTCGAACTACAAAACTGGCATTTTTGTTCGCACTGCGACAAAGATTTGTATTTCTGATAATTTAATGTGTAGGTTTTAAACTTCACAACTCGCACGCCATTTTGCAAAATTGGGGCATTTGCTGGTTACTGCCATTTTTAGCACTTTACGTCAATTCTGCGATCTTTTGCAACAATAAAAATTTTCAACAATATATTTCTAGGAGTTCTGTAGAAACAAATAACAAATATTTTCTAAACTATCTTGCCCCCCAATAATTCTATAAAGTTGACGCCTATGTACCTTACCAAACAGTCCCAAGCCGTGGTGTGGCCTTTGCTGTGCGTAAGAGTCGTCTCCATTCCACTCGGTCCATGGCTGCAGTTCACCAGCTCTGCAGTCTTCGTAGGGTCCGCAGGTCGTCTTCCACCTGATCGATCCACCTTGCCCGCTGTGCACCTCTCCGTCTCGTCCCTGACGGATTGGTTTCAAGAACCATCTTTACCGGGCTGTCGTCTGACATCCTTACAACATGCCCAGCCCACCGCAACCTGCCTATCTTAGCGGTATGAACGATAGATGGCTCCCCAAGTAGCTCCTGCAGTTCGTGGTTCATTCGCCTTCTCCACATTCCGTTTTCCATCTGCAGTCCACCGAAGATGGTACGCAACACCTTCCGCTCGAAGACCGCAAGGGCGCGTTGGTCCTCCACAAGCATAGTCCATGTCTCATGCCCGTAGAGGACTACCGGTCTAATCAGCGTCTTGTAGATGGTTAACTTGGTGCGGCGACGAATTCTACTCGATCGGAGCGTCCTCCGGAGACCAAAGTATGCACGATTTCCTGCCATAAGGCGCCGTTGAATTTCTCTGCTGGTATCGTGGTACCACCAATTTGAACTCGAGGTGGGAGGTTAGCACTGTCCTCTCGTGAACTCCTTCCTCTCATGTACTTCATCTTCGATGCATTGATGACCAGTCCAATCCGTTTGGCTTCAGCCTTCAGTCCGATGTACGTATCCGCCATCTTCACAAAGGTCCAAGCCACAATGTCAATATCGTCGGCGAAACCAAACAGTTGAACCGACTTTTGGAATATCGTGCCACTCGTGTTAATCCCCGCTCTTCTAATGACACCTTCCAGGGCAATGTTAAACAGTAGGCACGAGAGACCATCACTTTGCCTTAGACCTCTTCGGGTTTCAAAGGGGCTCGAGAGTGCCCCCGAAACTCGAACTACACACAGCACTCGATCCATCGTCGCTTTGACCAACCGCGTCAGTTTGTCCGGAAATCCGTAGTCGTGCATAATTTGCCATAGCTTGTCCCGATCGATTGTGTCGTACGCCGATTTAAAATCGATGAAAAAATGATGTGTGGGCACGTTATATCCGCGGCATTTCTGCATAACCTGCCGAACCGCGAATATTTGATCTGTGGTGGCGTGGGCACCCATAAAATCCGCCTGGTGCCCTACGAACTGCTTCGCAAATGGTGATAGTCGACGGCAAAGTATTTGGGAGAGTACCTTGTAGGCGGCGTTCAACAGAGTGATTGCCCGGTGATTGTAGCACTCCAGTTTGTCGCCATTTTTGTAGATGGGACACACAATACCCTCCATCCACTCCTCCGGTACTCGTTCTTCCTCCCAAACCTTGACAATGACCCAGTGCACGGCTCTAGCCAGTGTTTCTCCACCGTATTTCAATAGCTCGCTGGGAAGTTGGTCCACGCCAGCAGCTTTATTGTTTTTCAGCCGACCAATCTCCTCCTTCACCTCCAGAAGATCGGGGGCTGGAATTCTGATGTCTTCTGCTCGTGCACCAAGATCAATTGCCATACCGTCCTCACGCTCTACTGCATCGCCGTTTAGATGCTCGTCGAAGTGCTGCCTCCACCTTTCGATCACCTCACACTCGTCTGTTAGGAGGTTGCCGTCCAAGCTCCTGCACATATCGACTTGCGGCACAAAGCCTTTGCGGGAGCTGTTTAGCTTCTCGTAGAACTTCCGAGTGCCGTTAGCTTGGTACAGCTCTTCCATCGCCACGCGATCTCGGTCCTCTTGCTGGCGCTTCTTCCTTCGGAGGACTGAGTTTTGGCTGTTCCGTGCCTGTCGGTATCGTTCCATGTTCGCTCTCGTACGGTGTAGCAGCATTATCGCCCGTGCTGCATTCTTCTCCTCGACTAACCGTTTGCATCCGCCGTCAAACCAGTCATTTCTATGATTTGGGACCCTTGTACCTAGTAGCGCTACTGCAGTGTACCTATGGCGGATCGGATGCTTTTCCAGCCATCTTCAAGGGTAGCTGCGCCCAGTTTCTCTTCCGTAGGTAGCACTACCACCAGCTGCTGCGCGTATTCCTGTGCAGCCTCGGCGTCCCGCAGTTCAACAGAGTGATTGCCCGGTGATTGTAGCACTCCAGTTTGTCGCCATTTTTGTAGATGGGACACACAATACCCTCCATCCACTCCTCCGGTACTCGTTCTTCCTCCCAAACCTTGACAATGACCCAGTGCACGGCTCTAGCCAGTGTTTCTCCACCGTATTTCAATAGCTCGCTGGGAAGTTGGTCCACGCCAGCAGCTTTATTGTTTTTCAGCCGACCAATTTCCTCCTTCACCTCCAGAAGATCGGGGGCTGGAATTCTGATGTCTTCTGCTCGTGCACCAAGATCAATTGCCATACCGTCCTCACGCTCTACTGCATCGCCGTTTAGATGCTCGTCGAAGTGCTGCCTCCACCTTTCGATCACCTCACACTCGTCTGTTAGGAGGTTGCCGTCCAAGCTCCTGCACATATCGACTTGCGGCACAAAGCCTTTGCGGGAGCTGTTTAGCTTCTCGTAGAACTTCCGAGTGCCGTTAGCTTGGTACAGCTCTTCCATCGCCACGCGATCTCGGTCCTCTTGCTGGCGCTTCTTCCTTCGGAGGACTGAATTTTGGCTGTTCCGTGCCTGTCGGTATCGTTCCATGTTCGCTCTCGTACGGTGTAGCAGCATTATCGCCCGTGCTGCATTCTTCTCCTCGACTAACCGTTTGCATCCGCCGTCAAACCAGTCATTTCTATGATTTGGGACCCTTGTACCTAGTAGCGCTACTGCAGTGTACCTATGGCGGATCGGATGCTTTTCCAGCCATCTTCAAGGGTAGCTGCGCCCAGTTTCTCTTCCGTAGGTAGCACTACCACCAGCTGCTGCGCGTATTCCTGTGCAGCCTCGGCGTCCCGCAGTTCAACAGAGTGATTGCCCGGTAATTGCAGCACTCCAGTTGTCGCCATTTTTGTAGATGGGACACACAATACCCTCCATCCACTCCTCCGGTACTCGTTCTTCCTCCCAAACCTTGACAATGACCCAGTGCACGGCTCTAGCCAGTGTTTCTCCACCGTATTTCAATAGCTCGCTGGGAAGTTGGTCCACTCCAGCAGCTTTATTGTTTTTCAGCCGACCAATCTCCTCCTTCACCTCCAGAAGATCGGGGGCTGGAATTCTGATGTCTTCTGCTCGTGCACCAAGATCAATTGCCATACCGTCCTCACGCTCTACTGCATCGCCGTTTAGATGCTCGTCGAAGTGCTGCCTCCACCTTTCGATCACCTCACACTCGTCTGTCAGGAGGTTGCCGTCCAAGCTCCTGCACATATCGACTTGCGGCACAAAGCCTTTGCGGGAGCTGTTTAGCTTCTCGTAGAACTTCCGAGTGCCGTTAGCTTGGTACAGCTCTTCCATCGCCACGCGATCTCGGTCCTCTTGCTGGCGCTTCTTCCTTCGGAGGACTGAGTTTTGGCTGTTCCGTGCCTGTCGGTATCGTTCCACGTTCGCTCTCGTACGGTGTAGCAGCATTATCGCCCGTGCTGCATTCTTCTCCTCGACTAACCGTTTGCATCCGCCGTCAAACCAGTCATTTCTATGATTTGGGGCCCTTATACCTAGTAGCGCTACTGCAGTGTACCTATGGCAGATCGGATGCTTTTCCAGCCATCTTCAAGGGTAGCTGCGCCCAGTTGCTCTTCCGTAGGTAGCACTACCTCCAGCTGCTGCGCGTATTCCTGTGCAGCCTCGGCGTCCCGCAGTTGCTCAATATTTGGTCGCGGCATTCGACTTCGGCGGGTGTTATACGCCATGTTGCAGGCAAAATCAATGTTTGAAGCCATTCAAATAGGTACAAAATTTACAATTAAATTGTTTCTAATTTAAAATTAAGCAATGATTTTAAATAAACCGATCAAAATTTTAAATTGGAATGCTCGCTCTTTTAAGGCCAATGAGAATGAGCTTTTTAATTTTTTAACAGTAAGTAATGTGCATATTGCAATTATTACTGAAACATTTTTGAAACCTAATATCAAATTTAAATATGATCCCAATTACGTGGTTCATAGATATGATAGGATTTAGGGTTCCGGCTGTGAAGTTGCAATTGTTATTCATCGCCGAATCAAACATCGTGCTCTTCGCCATCTTGAGACGAAAGTTATTGAACCTTTGGGAATTGAAGTTCAAACTGAACTTGGGATTTTATTTATTGCCGCAGCATATTTAACATTTCAATGCACACGCGGGCACAAAAATTATTTTAAAGATGATTGTTCGCGCCAAAATCCCGCCTCAGATGGGCACGACTGTAAGTCACCAACCACACCACCACACAGGCTGAGGCCCAAGCGACGCCAACTTGCGCGTGCTTGTTTGCGGCTTTGTTTGCCGCCGGACAATGCTGCCCACCACCAGGCAGCCTATAAAAGCGCTCTTCGCAGCAACGCTAGAAGCCAGTCAGTCGTTATTCGTCGTGAGTTGTAAGTTACTCGTTCTCGTTACCTACGGTACATTTGTGTCGGCCGTTGCGCCAGTCGGCCGTAGGCCGCATAGCTACTTGGCTCCCTGCCAGTGGCTATCGTTGTGTGTTAAAGCTAAATATATTATTAAATTAAACACCCGTGTTCTAAGTGTTAGAAGAAATTCCTCCCTGTTCCACCTGTCCGCACGCAGCAGTCGACCGTAAGTGCTTTAGACCGTAATTGCCCCCTGATGGTGACAACCAAACGCGCGAGTTTACCGCCGATTAAAAATATAACACAACGTAGGGTCGGTTTGCGCCAACATAGAATTTGTGCCGTGACCAGGATACGGCATCGTGGTAGTGCTATTAGAAGCCCGTGCGTTTCTTTTGGTGTCGTTCGCCGTCGGTTTCGTCAACTGCTAAAACACAATGGCAGAGTGCTGGTCGCGTCGGTGCTCGCCGCAATCGACAAGTTGCATTCTGTTTCCCTTGCCGCTCGATGCCAGCCGGCAATTAGCAGTGCTCCAGCAGAACGCGCATTTTTTCTAACCGGGACGTCGAATCAATCGACACGGTTGCTCGTAGGAGGGAATTTTCCGTTAAAAAGATTAAAGTAGTGTGACGAATCATCCGTGATGGACCAAGTTAACAAATTTGTGCGGTTTCGTGCGCGATTCGCGAAAGTCATACAGGACTTTGACGCTAGCAGTGCAACAACATCGGATATTGAATGGCTGGAGGCTTCAGCCAAATGGATCGACCGATCCAAGGAGCAATTGGACGCTATTGGGGAAGCGAACGCGATAAATCCTGAGGAGTTGGACGATGCCAGGAACGACTTAGACGTCTCCAAATTAATCGTATTAGTCCAGCGTGAAAGAGCCAGCAAAGGTATCCGGGCAACCACCGGAGCATCCCGAGGTAAGCAGCAACACGAGCCAGAAGAGAAGGAACCGCTGGCTTTGGAGCCACCACCTGCCAGCAAGCACCCGCCTGCCAGCAACCACCCGCCTTTTCCTCCAGCCTGCTTTTACTGTGGCAACCGCCATCATCTCTATCGCTGCGAGGAGTTTCGCCGAGTGCCGCCGGAGGAGCGGGGTGTTTCGTGGACCGCCGTAAGCTTTGCCGGATTTGCTTCTGTCCGCGCCATACTACCGTGGCTTGCCCGAGCGCACGCGTCTGCTACGCGTGCGTAGAAAAACACCACAATATTCTACATATTCCTCGTCGTTGAAAAATAAATTGAAGGTAACCGACTTTCGAAGTGTTTAAAATTACCAGCGCACATCCTTGAGCAGTCTTCCTTTCCGCCGTTCATACTTCTTTCTGCTCGGTTGAAAGTTGTCGAAAATTGAGATCAGTCGAAATTGTGATAGTGTCCGTCGTTGAAAAATCCAAGTTACCGAAAAATGAACCAAAATCAAGACTCTAAAGAAGTTAAGTGTAAAGGTTTTTTAACGGGACATCAACTGTGTCGAGCACGTTGCTCACATCCGTAGTAATTGTTGAACATTTTTCATATAAATCGAGCCTAAATCTAAATGGCTAAAGTGATACACGAAAATCACTAGTGCTCGCTTGTTAAAGTACAATGTCGTGCCAATGTCCAAAGTGATCGTTGTGTGCCGATTCGGATAATTATTCAAATGGACAAAGCTTATTAGTGACCGAACAATAGAGTATTGTGTAGAAAATTTCGAATCGCACAAAAGGCATTCCGTACTTGAAGTGACTGAAAAAATGAGAGCCAATGATGGCAATGTGCACAGCCGTTTTGTATTTTGTTCACTTTTGTAATAAGTTGAAGCATCTTCGCATCGATGCTTGATGGACACAACGTCCATGTTCCATCGCCGCGCATTTCTCGCCAATTTGATTTGATGTTTCGAAGCCATCGCTGGGAACATGTTCCTGCAACTTTAGTCGCACCAAACTGGTGCATTGGGATCCAACCAGTCCGGATCAACATTCATCGCGCCACAAGTCAGAAGTAGCAAGCAGGTTCCAGCCAGCCAGGCACTAGGGGCAGCGCAGGTTTTGGTCAACCAGGCGATCGAATCTGCCGCCCCACCACTTCCCCAAGTTAAGTATTCGCTAAAATAAAATCAAAATGCAACTTGTTTACGCTTAGTGAATTTTTGGTACACCGGCCGGAGCGTACCATCCACCGGAGCGCAGCTGCTGGAACGTACCATCCAGTGGCATTTTCGACCAGCGCGTCATCGTAGTTATCGGGCTGCTGGAGCGCATCATTCAGTGGCATTCTGGACCGTCGCGTCCTCACATCAGTGATTGGGAGCCATGCCTCCACCCTGGACCCCTGCGTCTGGTTCGTCGGAGCAACGCTGCACACCGCCGCTTGCTAATCATCAGTGCAGTCCGCACATTCATCGCAAACTACCCGTTGCCAGGGTAGATCCGCTGACTGGATTTTGCTGCCTGCTTTCGCCAGCGCAGCTGTTTGGTTGCTGCCTTGCTTGCCAGCGTAGCTTTTGGATTTCGCTGCCTGCCGCCGCCAGCGCAGCTCTTTGGTTGCTGCCTGCCTTGCCAACGCAGCTTTTGGATTCGCTGCCTGCCGTCGCCAGCGCAGGTCTTTTGGATTCGCTGCCTGCTTTGCCAGCACAGCTCTTGGATTTTGCTGCCGTCGCCCAGCGCAGCTTTTGGATTTTGCTGCCTGCCTTGCCAGCGCAGCTTTTGGATTCGCTGCCTGCCGTCGCCAGCGCAGCTCTTTGGATGCTGCCTGCCTTGCCAACGCAGCTTTTGGATTCGCTGCCTGCCGTCGCCAGCGCAGCTCTTTGGTTGCTGCCTGCCTCATGTTAGTGCAGCTTCAATTTCGCTGCCTGCCTTCGTCAGCGCAGCATTTTGGATTCGCTGCCTGCCATCGCCAGAGCAGCTTGGTTCCTGCTGCCTGTCATCGTCAGCGCAGCTTACGTGTTCACTCGTTGCCAGAGTAGGCCAGGAGATTGGATATTGCTACCCATTTCGCCTGCGCCGCACAGGTGTGCCGGTGCTCGCTCTCGTCACTGCGGTTTGGTTTTCCCGATGCCTACCTGCTACCGCCAGCGCAGTTTGGGTTCGTTGCTACTCATCACCCACACCACTTAGAAGTTTGGTCGGACCCCTGCCCCTTCTTTCGGAAAATGTTGAAACCCATGGGGTTTCAAAGGGGGGAGTATGTTCGCGCCAAAAGTCCCGCCTCAGCTGGGCATGACTGTCGTCCGTGAGTGACCAGCTGAGGCCCAAGCGACGCCGATCTGCACGCGCTTATTTGCGGCTTTGTTTGCCGCTCGACAATGCTGCCCACTGCCCGGCAGCATATAAAAGCGCTCTTCGCAGCAGCGCCAGACCAGTGTGTTGTTCAGTTTTACTTCATTATAGTCGTCACTCGTTAGCTGGCGGCTGTGCCAGTCGGCCTTAGGCCATAGCGCTCGCCGGCCCGCTGCCGGTAGCCGTCGTGTACATTAAAAACAAATTACGTTTAATATATTTCGTAGAAATTAAAACGCGTGTTTCAAGTTACAACTCCCGAAAACCTTCCCGCTCCCATCTGTTGCCGATTATACTGGGCCTTAATTGCTCCAACGACATTAAGTCAAACGTGCGAGTTTACCGCAATCAAAAAATCACACAACGTAGGGTTTGCGCCAACAGTAGGTATATTCGAAACTGGAAAAACTCCACACAACATTTTCCAAAACGGCGGCTTCCGGCTTCAGAAAAATAACCTCAAGTGGTATTTGGCCAACCATTTCAATAATTCCGAAAGTGGAACTCCATACGTCGTTTGGAAATCCGATATGGCGACTTTCAGTTTATGTGTGTTCTATTCTCAAAATATTGAAGTATTGAAAGTGATGATGAACGTATAAGATGTGAAATATTTTTTAAGTAAGTTGTGCTAAAGCAGTAATGAATTATAAAAAAATGATTCTTAAATTTAAAACCTTTGATGCCGAGCACCGCCGGGAACGTTCAACTAGTCTACTATATAAAAATAGAATTCCGTAACGCTTGATCTTATTGATATTATTCCCTCAGTCTCTGAGGTGTACAGTAATCATCATCATTTTGAATTTTTGAATAAGCGGTGACATGCAGGTTTTTTTAACATGAAATGTTCGGGAAAGACATTTGAGAAAAAATAATAGGTATCTGATTACTAAAACTTGAGATATTATTCACAAAACTACGTAAAACAGGCAAAGTTATGACTTTCTGTGCTAAATTTGCCTCTAAATCAAAATTCAAAGCTATGACATATGATTCTTTTTTCACTAAAAAGTTTGTTAATGTTCAGGAAAGACATTTGAGAAAAAATAACAGGTATCTGATTACTAAAACTCGAGATATTATTCTTAAAACTACGTGAAATATGCAAAATCGTGACTTTTACGCTGAATTTGCCTCTAAATCAAAACTCGAAGCAGTGATCTGTGATTTTTACTATAATAAAATGTTCGTTGTGTTTAGAAAAGATATTTGAGGGAAAAATAATAGGTATCTGTTTATTTGAAATTTAAATATTTTCCACAAAACCACATGAAAAATGCAACCATAATTTTTTAGGCTTAATTTGTCACTAAATCAAAATTCAAAGCGATGACACGTGATGTTTTCAATAAACTGTTCGTTGATATTCAGGAATTCGAGAAGAAATAATAGTTATCTGATAACTGAAAATAGAGATTTTATTCACGAAACTTAGTAAAACATGCAATATCATGAATATTTTGGCTCAATTTGTCTCTAAATCCAAATTCAAAGCTATGATATATATTTTTTCCATTGAAATGTTTGTTTATGTTTAGGAAAGACTTTTGAGTAAACATAACAGATTTTTGATTACTGAAAATTGAGATATTATTCACAACACTACGTTAAACAAGCAAAATCATGAATATTTGCCTCTAAATCGAAAATCAAAGCTATGATATGTAATTGTTCTTCATTGAAATGTTTGTTAATGTTCAGGAAAGACATTCGAGGAAAAATAATAACTTTTTTATTGCTTAAAGATGACTTCGGCGGGTGTTATACACCGTCGATAGTTTGGAGCGCATGCACACAGCTACTAGGTAGTGGTCCGAATCTATATTCGCACTGCGGTAGGTGCGAACGTTGATGATGTCGGAGAAAAACCTGCCGTCGATTAAAACGTGGTCGATTTGGTTCTCTGTCTGTTGGTCGGGTGATCTCCAGGTGGATTTGTGGATACCTTTGCGGGGGAAGAAGGTACTTCGGACTACCATACCACGGGAGGCCGCAAAGTTTACGCACCGATGGCCGTTATCATTAGACACGGCATGCAGGCTATCTGGCCCGATTACCGGTCTGTACATTGCCTCCAGTCCTACCTTAGCATTCAAGTCCCCAATCCCCACGATCTTCACGTCCCGTCGCGGGCAGCTATCGTAGACCTGCTCCAGCTGCGCGTAGATCGCTTCCTTCTCGTCGTCAGGTCTTCCTTCATGTGGGCAGTGCACGTTGATGATGCTGTAGTTGAAGAACCGGCCCTTTATCCTCAACTTGCACATCCTTGCGTTGATCGGCTGCCACCCTATCACGCATTGGCGCATCTTACCCAGTACTATGAAGCCGGTTCCCAGCTCGCGGGTGGTACCACAACTCTGGTAGAAAGTAGCCGCCCGGTGCCCGCTTTTCCATACCTTCTGTCCTGTCCAACAAAGTTCCTGCAGCGCTACGACTTCGAAGTTGCGTGGATGTAGCTCGTCATAAATTATCCTGTCGCATCCTGGAAAGCAGAGCGATTTGCAGTTCCATGTCCCAAGTTTCCAATCGTAGTCCTTATTTCGTAGGTCCATGCCGATTGTTACGATCCGTATTATCTCTTACGTTGTTTGTAACATGTTGTTTTCCGGGGCGGCTCGTTGGACCTTCCCCAACCCCCTGTCTCGCCGGAGGAGCATCGTGTCAGCTCTGTTTAGAGTCCCACGCTGCCACCAGGACGTTGATCAGCCGCTCCTAACATGGAGATCAGACGCTGTTTTGAGCCGCACCATCTTGGTGAACAGACGCTCGGGTTGGCGAAGCATTTCCTCTACCGCCGGAATATGGTTAACGCGCCAATGATCGCGTCGCACCTTCTCACTTAGCTATTGTCGGATGATAACATTGCCCAGGCAACACCAACCAGTTGTATCCATGTTTCAACCGGCAGTCTAGTGTAATCATATGACTCGTGGAGAGGTGAGATAGGAACTTGTAAGGGCCGAAGCTATGTTTGACGCTCCTTCCAGGTTGTCAACTCACCATTTGATGCCCTGACGCCTATGTACCTCTTCATTTAAAAACAGCTTCGGTTATATCATATTTTTGGCAATCGAAACAAAAAAGTGATACTTTTGTGTACCGGTTCTCTTTCTCATTCTCGATACACTCATACTATAACACTATCAGTGATAGTAGAGTAGACCAATTCTCTCGATAGCAAATTTACTATAAATACGGTATGAAATTGGCACTCTGTCTCTTTTTGCATTTTTAGCACTTATAAATGATTCATGGCGATCGTGACGTTTACTTGCTTTATTTAGTTAAGTTGAAAGAAGAACAAACATTTAGTGGTACTTTCTTTAGTGACGTGACTTGTTCATGAGGAGTGAATCCGGCATTGCGTTAATTCGTCGGGGAATCTATTCATCCGTTACAACGTGGAAAAAGTATAAACAACGAGGGGTGCGAAACTCCGAATGAGCGTCGGCGACCATAAGCTAAGTATAAAGTTTTGAAAACAGTGCGTCTTGAACTGTCCTACAGATCAGACGTGTTTTGGTTGCTTGTGGACTGGTCTTTGACTGCATATAGCTTCAAAGTTTGTGTTTTATCAGTGTGTCTTTCAAAGACTACCTGAAAGTTATTTCCCATCAGTCTTTCTCAAGACTACCTACTTTTGAATTTAACATTTGTTTTAACTTTTTTCGTATCACCTGAAATGGTAGGACGAAAAAAGAAACCTCGCATCGCAAGAGAGGCATCTCTTTCTGACACCTCGAGTGTCTGTAGTGACACTCCTTTTGATATTTTGCCTGAGCAAGAAGCTGGTGAAATGGAAGTTATTAGCAATGAAACTACACAAAATGTAAAATCTTTAAAAAAAAGAAAGTTCCACCTATTGTGGTAACTATTTCTTCTGAATTCAATATTTTCAAAAAGGAACTTTCAACGTTTGTTTCTGACGTTAAAGTTACCTATCAAATTGGCGAATGCCGCTTATTAGCCGACTATATCAAGGGTCGTAATCGTCTTATTCAGTATTTAACTGAAAAGATGTAGGGTAGAGCGGGGCTAGTTGTTCAAATTTGGTCAAAATGTTCTGTAACAAAAAGTAGGAAACATTATGGCAAAAACTCATTCCATGGAAATATTGTGTTAAGTCTATAGCATCTAGAAAAAATATAAACTGTTCAGAATAGTTAATGATTTTGCGGAAATTCTGTGTTTTTTGAGTGGATGTCAAATTGGCCAACTAGCCCCTCAGCCGGGGTAAGTTGGTCAGTGTGTGGGGTAAATTGACCATTTATATTTCGGAAAGACAATTCAGTTTTCCTTCCTCACTGCATTTGCGGCAGCCTGTAGCGTCTCAGCGGAGGTCAAACCGCATCCGGCTTTTGTTTATACGTTTGCTTTCCGGAATCCCAAATTATGAGAAAAGTAACTCATAATTGCATAAAAAAAAACATGTTCCTCTTTCATACCTGACGAGAAATATATGTTGAAATCTCTCTAAAAGTTTGATTGGGTACTAAATCAAAGACAATACGGATTAAATTGAGAACCGGAGCCAAATTCTAGATTCGCATCTGCAATCACAAGCACAAAACTGTAGCTACATTAGTTTTTTTTTTTTTGATGAAAGCTTACTTTCGCTGAAATTTTCATCAGGTAGAAGACATTTGTCGACGCATTAGTATACATTACACTTATTTTAGATCAATGACTCAGCATTTATAGTGTGCAATAAAATATTCATCAAAATGATGATGAAATGGAGATAATTTTTACTAAATAGTTTATAGTTTTAATTAAATGGTTTTACTAACAAGAGCACATGCTATTTTTGCTTGGATTAAGTTTGCATCACGAAATGCGCTGTTCCTGACATTGCATTTACTTGGTTACTCGAATTCATTTATGATGTACATATGACCAACCAGCCCCGCTAGTATGTGACCAACTAGCCCTCATGTATTAAATGTGAAAATCAATTGAAATATATAAAAACAAAATTTTAGCGGAAGTTTGCTTTACACAACTTAAAACTAACCAAAATGACTTTCATAATACGTTGAGCTATGTTTCTTTCAATTTGGCTAGCTTTGTTTAGACAAAAAGTTTCAACTTGAAAACCGAGTAGAATTGATGGCCAATTTGGCACCAACCTGTATTTTTTATACGTCCTAATTGAAACGGTACTTCATTTTGTCATTTACTTTCTCTGGTTATCCGCTACATATCACCCATATAACACGATTTTTTTTGATACGTAGATTCGAAGATATTCTTATTGACCAACTTACCCCGTAACCAACTAGCCCCGCCAAGCCGTTCAAGGTCGTAGTGAAAGGTCTCACCAACGATCAAACCGTTAATGAGATCAAACTTACTTTAACAGAATTACTGGCTATGCCTACCCAAGTAATTCGAATGAAACAAAAATCACGAGGCGAAAACAGTCAGCGAACTGAAATATCCCTTGTTAATTATTTAATTCATTTTAACCGCAGAGACTTAAATTTTTTTGAAAAAGCACACGCTTTATATAACGTGCGTGTAAAGTGGGATGTTTATAGGAAGTTTAGCGGAGGTGAAAAGCATATTACCCAATGCCGTATTTGTCAACGTTATGGCCATGGTTCAAAGTTCTGTAACATGGACCAAAAATGCCTCATTTGTGGACACATGTCCTGTGGAAGAGAGTAAAAATTTTCGCTGTGCGAATTGTAACGGCAACTATTTGTCAAATTTTTACCAATGCCCTGTCCGTTTAGCAATTGTTAAGGCAAGGCAAGGTAAACAAATATCAATTTCCCAATCAAAACAAAATTCTCCAAGCGTACCAGTACCACCCACTTCTTCTACTCCTTTGCATACTCGTTTAACATATGCACAGGTTACAGTTAGTTCGAACATTCTACCGCCTAATGTTGGTAGTTCGAAAATGACCGTTAATATGGGAGGTAAGCAAAACACGGTGGAAAATAAATGTACACCTATTACCCCAGCTAATATTGCTACCGAATTTTTTTTTCTAATGTCAACTGCAGGTAAACGTTGTTTCCTGCAACAGATAATGTTCGATCTCCTGAACGCCATGTTGCAGGCAAAATCAATGTTTGAAGCCATTCAAATAGGTACAAAATTTACAATTAAAATTGTTTCTAATTTAAAATTTAGCAATGATTTTAAATAAACCGATCAAAATTTTAAACTGGAATGCTCGCTCTTTGAAGGCCAATGAGAATGAGCTTTTTAATTTTTTAACAGTAAATAATGTGCATATTGCAACTATTACTGAAACATTTTTTGAACCTAACATTAAATTTAAATATGATCCCAATTACGTGGTTCATAGATATGATAGGATTCAGGGTTCCGGCTGTGAAGTTGCAATTGTTATTCATCGCCGAATCAAACATCGTGCTCTTCGCCATCTTTAGACGAAAGTTATCGAAACTTTGGGAATTGAAGTTCAAACTGAACTTGGGATTTTATTTATTGCCGCAGCATATTTAACATTTCAATGCACACGCGGGCACAAAAATTATTTTAAAGATGATTGTTCGCGCCAAAAGTCCCGCCTCAGATGGGCACGACTGTAAGTCGCCAACCACACCACCACACAGGCTGAGGCCCAAGCGACGCCAACTTGCGCGCGCTTGTTTGCGGCTTTGTTTGCCGCCGGACAATGCTGCCCACCACCAGGCAGCCTATAAAAGCGCTCTTCGCAGCAGCGCTAGAAGCCAGTCAGTCGTTATTCATCGTGAGTTGTAAGTTACTCGTTCTCGTTACCTACGGTACATTTGTGTCGGCCGTTGCGCCAGTCGGCCGTAGGCCGCATAGCTACTCGGCTCCCTGCCAGTGGCTATCGTCGTGTGTTAAAGCTAAATATATTATTAAATTAAACACCCGTGTTCTAAGTGTTAGAAGAAATTCCTCCCTGTTCCACCTGTCCGCACGCAGCAGTCGACCATAAGTGCTTTAGACCGTAATTGTCCCCTGATGGTGACGACCAAACGCGCGAGTTTACCGCCGATTAAAAATATAACACAACGTAGGGTCGGTTTGCGCCAACATAAAATTGGTGCCGTGACCAGGATACGGCATCCTGGTAGTGCCATTAGAAGCCCGTGCGTTTCTTTTGGTGTCGTTCGCCGTCCGTTTCGTCAACTGCCAAAACACAATGGCAGAGTGCTGGTCGCGTCGGTGCTCGCCGCAATCGACAAGTTGCATTCTGTTTCCCTTGCCGCTCGATGCCAGTCGGCAATTAACAGTGCTCCAGCAGAACGTGCATTTTTTCTAACCGGGACGACGAATCAATCGACACGGTTGCTCGTAGGAGGGAATTTTTCGTTAAAAATATCAAAGTAGTGTGACGGATCATCCGTGATGGACCAAGTTAACAAGTTTGTGCGGTTTCGTGCGCGATTCGCGAAGGTCATACAGGACTTTGACGCTAGCAGTGCAACAACATCGGATATTGAATGGCTGGAGGCTTCAGCCAAATGGATCGACCGATCCAAGGAGCAATTGGACGCTATTGGGGAAGCGAACGCGATAAATCCTGAGGAGTTGGACGATGCCAGGAACGACTTAGACGTCTCCAAACTAATCGTATTAGTCCAGCATGAAAGAGCCAGCAAAGGTATCCGGGCTACCACCGGAGCATCCCGAGGTAAGCAGCAACACGAGCCAGAAGAGAAGAAACCGCTGGCTTTGGAGCCACCGCCTGCCAGCAACCGCCTGCCAGCAACCACCCGCCTTTTCCTTCAGCCTGCTTTTACTGTGGCAACCGCCATCATCTCTATCGCTGCGAGGAGAATCGCCGAGTGCCGCCGGAGGAGCCACGTGATTTCGTGGACCGCCGTAAGCTTTGCCGGATTTGCTTCTGTCCGCGCCATATTACCGTGGCTTGCCCGAGCGCACGCGTGCGGAGAAAAACACCACAATATTCTACATATTCCTCGTCGTTGAAAAATAAATTGAAGGTAACCGACTTTCGAAGCGTTTAAAATTACCAGCGCACATCCTTGAGCAGTCTTCCTTTCCGCCGTTCATACTTCTTTCTGCTCGGTTGAAAGTTGTCGAAAATTGAGATCAGTCGAAATTGTGATAGTGTCCGTCGTTGAAAAATCCAAGTTACCGAAAAATGAACCAAAATCAAGACTCTAATGAAGTTAAGTGTAAAGGTTTTTTAACGGGACATCAACTGTGTCGAGCACGTTGCTCACATCCGTAGTAATTGTTGAACATTTTTCATATAAATCGAGCTTAAATCGAAATGGCTAAAGTGATACACGAAAATCACTAGTGCTCGCTTGTTAAAGTACAATGTCGTGCCAATGCCCAAAGTGCTCGTTGTGTGCCGATTCGGATAATTATTCAAATGGACAAAGCTTATTAGTGACCGAACAATAGAGTATTGTGTAGAAAATTTCGAATCGCACAAAAGGAATTCCGTACTTGAAGTGAGTGAAACAATGAGAGACAATGATTGCAATGTGCACAGTCGTTTTGTATTTTGTTCACTTTTGTAATAAGTTTAAGCATCTTCGCATCGATGCTTGATGGACACAACGTCCATGTTCCATCGCCGCGCATTTCGCGCCAATTTGATTTGATGTTTCGAAGCCATCGCTGGGAACATGTTTCTGCAACTTTAGTCGCACCAAACTGGTGCATTGGGATCCAACCAGTCCGGATCAACATTCATCGCGCCACAAGTCAGAAGTGGCAAGCAGGTTCCAGCCAGCCAGGCACTAGGGGCAGCGCAGGTTTTGGTCAACCAGGCGATCGAATCTGCCGCCCCACCACTTCCCCAAGTTAAGTATTCGCTAAAATAAAATCAAAATGCAACTCGCTTACGCTTAGCGAATTTTTGGTACACCGGCCGGAGCGTACCATCCACCGGAGCGCAGCTGCTGGAGCGTACCATCCAGTGGCATTTTCGACCAGCGCGTCATCGTAGTTATCGGGCTGCTGGAGCGCATCATTCAGTGGCATTCTGGACCGTCGCGTCCGCACATCAGTGATTGGGAGCCATGCCTCCACCCTGGACCCCTGCGTCTAGTTCGTCGGAGCAACGCTGCACACCGCCGCTTGCTAATCATCAGTGCAGTCCGTACATTCATCGCAAACTACCCGTTGCCAGGGTAGATCCGCTGACTGGATTTTGCTGCCTGCTTTCGCCAGCACAGCTGTTTGGTTGCTGCCTTGCTTGCCAGCGCAGCTTTTGGATTTCGCTGCCTGCCGCCGCCAGCGCAGCTCTTTGGTTGCTGCCTGCCTTGCCAGCGCAGCTTTTGGATTCGCTGCTTGCCGTCGCCAGCGCAGGTCTTTTGGATTCGCTGCCTGCTTTGCCAGCACAGCTCTTGGATTTTGC
The DNA here is from genome assembly GCF_029784165.1 of Wyeomyia smithii. Taxonomy (NCBI): domain Eukaryota; kingdom Metazoa; phylum Arthropoda; class Insecta; order Diptera; family Culicidae; genus Wyeomyia; species Wyeomyia smithii. The sequence continues at coordinate 145,583,484 of NC_073696.1, read as the reverse complement.
TGCCGTCGCCCAGCGCAGCTTTTGGATTTTGCTGCCTGCCTTGCCAGCGCAGCTTTTGGATTCGCTGCCTGCCGTCGCCGGCGCAGCTCTTTGGTTGCTGCCTGCCTTTCCAACGCAGCTTTTGGATTCGCTGCCTGCCGTCGCCAGCGCAGCTCTTTGGTTGCTGCCTGCCTCATGTTAGTGCAGCTTCAATTTCGCTGCCTGCCTTCGTCAGCGCAGCATTTTGGATTCGCTGCCTGCCATCGCCAGAGCAGCTTGGTTCCTGCTGCCTGTCATCGTCAGCGCAGCTTACGTGTTCACTCGTTGCCAGAGTAGGCCAGGAGATTGGATATTGCTACCCATTTCGCCTGCGCCGCACAGGTGTGCCGGTGCTCGCTCTCGTCACTGCGGTTTGGTTTTCCCGATGCCTACCTGCTACCGCCAGCGCAGTTTGGGTTCGTTGCTACTCATCACCCACACCACTTAGAAGTTTGGTCGGACCCCTGCCCCTTTTTTCGGAAAATGTTGAAACCCATGGGGTTTCAAAGGGGGGAGTATGTTCGCGCCAAAAGTCCCGCCTCAGCTGGGCATGACTGTCGTCCGTGAGTGACCAGCTGAGGCCCAAGCGACGCCGATCTGCGCGTGCTTATTTGCGGCTTTGTTTGCCGCTCGACAATGCTGCCCACTGCCCGGCAGCATATAAAAGCGCTCTTCGCAGCAGCGCCAGACCAGTGTGTTGTTCAGTTTTACTTCAATATAGTCGTCACTCGTTAGCTGGCCGCTGTGCCAGTCGGCCTTAGGCCATAGCGCTCGCCGGCCCGCTGCCGGTAGCCGTCGTGTACATTACAAACAAATTAAGTCTAATATATTTCGTAGAAATTGATACGCGTGTTTCAAGTTACAACTCCCGAAAACCTTCCCGCTCCCATCTGTTGCCGATTAAACTGGGCCTTAATTGCCCCAACGACATTAAGTCAAACGTGCGAGTTTACCGCAATCAAAAAATCACACAACGTAGGGTTTGCGCCAACAGTAGGTATATTCGAAACTGGAAAAACTCCACACAACATTTTCCAAAACGGCGGCTTCCGGCTTCAGAAAAATAACCTAAAGTGGTATTTGGCCAACCATTTCAATAATTCCGAAAGTGGAACTCCATACGTCGTTTGGAAATCCGATATGGCGACTTCCAGTTTATGTGTGTTCTGTTCTCAAAATATTGAAGTATTGAAAGTGATGATGAACGTATAAGATGTGAAATATTTTTTAAGTAAGTTGTGCTAAAGCAGTAATGAATTATAAAAAAATGATTCTTAAATTTAAAACCTTTGATGCCGAGCACCGCCGGGAGCGTTCAACTAGTCTACTATATAAAAATAGAATTCCGTAACGCTTGATCTTATTGATATTATTCCCTCAGTCTCTGAGGTGTACAGTAATCATCATCATTTTGAATCGTTCTAATTCAAAAATAATAAGAGGTGACATGCAGGTTTTGACGTAGGACTACGTCTAACCGAACTATATTGAGATACATTCTAAGAAAACTAAAAACCAAGGTGTAACGCCGGAATGAAAGATTACAAACGGTAATACTTGTGTAACCACATGATGGATTACAATGATCAATATGTCGTTGGATTGATAAAATGATGGACATTTTTGTGATACTTCAGTGATCATTATTACTTAATTGTTCAACAGTGAAAATTAGTGAAAACTTTCAAGATCGAATTTCCTCTACAATGAACCAATCACGTGCGCGCATGCCTGGCACAGACTTCATGAGTAGACACAAACCATGGCGCATGTAAACGTAAAATTGTTTCTTGAAATGCCACGTCGTGATTGATTTTTTGTTACGCTTTCGGACATTTTAAACAACTATTCCATTTAAAATACAGCTTCGAAAAAGTATGAATATCCTTGGTTGGATGAAATTGAATTAACTATTCTTATACATTTTTCAAAAGTCTTGAAAAAGACTGTTTCTGAGCTGCTTGATAAAGTTGTGTGCTGGGCTTCGGCAGATTCCTTCGCTGCAGCAAATTTGTTTACTACAAGTACTGCCCTTCCAAGCATAGTTGTCCCAGCGTGCATAAGTTTTGTGTAGAACATGGGACTACTATGATTGGAACGGCAGAGTAGCCTTTCGACAGCCCATCACTTTCATCACAACTATTTTTCTCCGTCTCCAGTGTTAGCGCCATGAATCAGTCAAATGATTAGAGTTCGTTGTCTAATACGAACAGGAGCATCCAGCGTTCCACTAGTTCAAACAGAAATGCTGCGACGCGCACAGGTCTAGCTCAAAATGCGAAATGACTGAGCGCGCGGACGGTTCTTTTCCTTTTATACTCGCACACTGGCAACTTATAAGCTCCGTCCGGTTTAATTTTTCTTTCATTTCCTTAGCTGCATATGTTCCCGCAATCACACGCAATGAGAAATTATCTCAAGCAATCTGCGGCAGGACAAATGAATTCAATTTAGGTTTTGATTTATGACGGCTTGCCACTGCTCGTCAGAACCCCCAGAAACGATTTTAAAACACAAATAGCCATGGAATTCGATTTTGGTCTTACATTACAACAGTGTTGCTGCCGGTTGAAACAAGCTAGCGCACCGTTTCTGAAGCAAAACGAACCTGTTATTATTCACTGTCCATTCACTGGGCTCGAAAATCCCATCTTTGAGTAAAATTTAATTAACTTTCTTTATAAATTTAATAAAAGTCTTGAAAAAAACTGTTTGTGAACTGCGTGTTAAAGTTGTCCAAACAGAAACATCGGGAGTCCGCTAACTGCAAACAGAAATGCTGTGACCGCGACGCGCACAGGTCTAGCTGAAAATGCGAAATGACTGAACGCGCGGACGATTTTTTTCCTTTTATACTCGCACACTGGCAACTAATAAGCTCCGCCTGGTTTAATTTTTCTTTCTTTTCTTAGCTGCATATGTTCCCGCAATCACACGCAATGAGCAATTATCTCAAGCAATCTGCGGCAGGACAAATGAATCCAATTTAAGTTTTGATTCATGACGGCTTGCCACTGCTCGTAAAAACCCCCAGAAACGATTTTAAAATACTAATAGTCATGGAATTCGATTTCCGTCTAACATTACAACAGTAATGCTGCCCGTTAAAACAAGCTAGCGCACTGTTTCTTAAGCAAAACGAACCTGTTATTATTCACTGTCCATTCACTGGGCTCGAAAATCCCATCATTGAGTAAAATAGAATTAACCTTTTTTATAAATTTAATAAAAGTCTTGAAAAAAACTGTTTGTGAACTGCGTGTTAAAGTTGTCCAAACAGGAACATCGGGATTCCGCTAACTGCAAACAGAAATACTGCGACCGCGACGCGCACAGGTCTAGCTGAAAATGCGAAATGACTGAACGCGCGGACGATTTTTTTCCTTTTATACTCGCACACTGGCAACTAATAAGCTCCGCCCGGTTTGATTTTTCTTTCATTTCCTTAACTGCATGTTTTCGCATTAGAAAATATCACTTGTAATGTCAATCACTTCCAATATCCTGTAGCACAGCTGACTCATTCATTTTGAATCTAGCTTCCAGTGAGTGAGCGTGTATATTTATCGATATGTCGCAGTGGTTACAGGCGTTATATTTGCGGAATCACCGGAAGCGCGTCCGTGAACAAGTAGAAGAAACTAACAGTGAAACTAAAAAGCGTGAGCCTGCTATGACGGGAGCAGAGCGCATCAGGCAGTACCGTAAAAGAAGGCGAGAAGCCGAGGGCATTCCGACAGAAGCTGTTGCTGGTCCGTCGCATAGAGGAAATAGTCCTTCGCGTGATGTATTGAATCATTCACATGAACGGGCAGGTGAGCTTGACGTGATGTTCGATTTGTAATTTCTAAATTCAAACCTAAATTAATTACTAAATTATAAATCACGGAAACGAACAAATGTTTGGTGTTTTGGAAAATTGCTCCGATAGCATTACGATATGTATTATATATTAAAACTAGCAAACTTGTTTGTTGTTCAAACATATTTTTTCACATTTTCTTGGTCGTTTGCTGGACGCAGTCGAAGTCGAAGTGTTCGCAGTATTCCTTAATCTTATGCTCTCATTTTATTTCACAAACGCGGACCATGAGATCTTGGGCGAGGGCCAGAGGCAAAACAATAATTCAACAACCGAATCTTTCAAGGTCTAATCCCGCTCTAAGACTATTTGCTGTATTTTAGAAAATGTTTCCGCTATTGCGTACCTTCGCGTAAATCGTCTGCAATACTTGACTACCATGATGTGATAAAAAAAAGTAAATGGAACCCCAAACGTGTTTCTGAACGAATATATTTTCTTCATGCAAATAAATTAGTGTCTTTTTTATTGAAAATGTTATTAATTCAACTCACTAAAGTGAAGAAGGTTACGTTGTTAGTTGAATCATGTTTCGTGTTGCGATGGAGACTCACGCTCATTTTGTTCAAGTTTATTTGTTCGTAAACACTTCCGAAAGCGCGTGAATGGAGAAATCAAAAGTTTAACGAAGAATTTGAAACTGCTAGCGTTGATCCATAAAAGTTTGTCATTCGTAATACACATCCTCATTATTGAATACGAAGATGAATTGAATTTGATCAAAAATATCGTACAAAGTATACAATAATATTTAATAGATGATATAGTGGGTATTATTAGTTAATAAATTTTATTTTCATTAATGCAATGAAGGTATGATGATGTACGATGCTTATGAACCGAGACAGATATTTTATGGCGCAGTCGGAGCTTAGAACAATACGGTGGTCGGTTTAATTAATGCTAATTTATTTCAAGAATGTTCTGTTGAACCTGTCAATGTATGTGCCAAATGAAAAAAGTTACCCAAAATTCCAAAGTCTATAAGATAGAATTTCAATAACATATTCATAAACAAAATGAATGAACCTAACAATCGCTATTTAAATTTTGATAGAAATTGTTCCATCAAGTTCAGAACCCAGTAGTGTTCAAGACGATGCTCTGGTTCAGCACTCAAATCAAGGTAAGTCATCAAAATAGTTCTGATAAATACACTTTAGTCAATCCGCTGACAAGGATTACATACCCGTAGATATTTTCAATCCAAATTGGGAGGGAGCTACAAGAGAGTTCAACAAAAGGTTTTTGGCAAATCAGTTTGGTTTTGCATGTGGTGTTTGCAATAGATTATGGTTCGCTAACGATCTAAAACTAATCACTATGACTGAAGCTGAAGTTATGTGCAATATTGATGTTGACATAAGAGGGTTATCTGCTTGTCAAACCTGTCGAATGAGTTTAAAACGTGGCAAAATTCCTACGCTTGCTGTAGCCAATGGTTTCAGCTACCCAGATTATCCGTCGCACCCATGTCTTCCTCCATTGGATCCAATCACTGAGCGGCTAATTTCACCGCGATTGCCATTCATGCAAATTCGACGATTACGTCAAATGGCAGGTGTGTAGTTTGTCATGTCTCTCACCTAACATTATGACATATAAAATTCAGGTAGTTATGGAATCGTTGGTCAGATTATCAACATTCCAGTGGATGTTGATATGATGCTAAATGAGTTACCGCGGCAGTTGGAAGATGACAAAGCTTTCAACGTTTCGATAAAAAAACACATTATTCATAAGTCAAGTTATCTCTCTGGGTTTGTGAAAAAAGCAACCGTGAAGGCTTGGTTACAATATTTAGTTGATACTCCATTATATCGTCAGTATGGCATAAAGTTTAATGAGAGTCGGCTAGAAGCCATCAATTCTGGACCTCAATCCAGCACATCGTTTCACAACAATGTAGGAGTAGAGTTGGAAATCATAGGCCATGATCAAGACATCGAACTACTCATCGGGCAGCAACAGACACTTTTGTGGGATGAGGATAAGTGCTTAGAGATTGCCCCTGGACAGAATTTCCCAGGTATTTATTTGGGGCACCCTAGAGTTTTCAACTCTGATGTGCATGTACCGCCATTCATGATGGCCACAAGCGAGCTGAGACGCCGTGACAGACGAGGTGCTAAACCCCAACACTTGTTGTACATGGCCATGAAAGTACTGCGCCTGCGTGTTTCTGATGGTCTCCAATTGACTTTCAAATGCATGGCAACGGCTAACATTACACGGGCCATGTTGAGCAATAAGGAATTTTTGGAAAACTGTGTGGAACGAAATCTATCCTTTTTGAAGTCAATACCAAACTCGGTACAGTATTGGCAACAGCGTAAACGCGACCTGTTTGCAATGATTCGCCAGCTCGGTAAGCCGACCATGTTTTTAACGTTGAGCGCCAATGAAACCAAATGGCCATATTTGTTGCGAACACTTTACAAACTATCGAACATGAGTAACGGAAACGAACTACAAGATGTTATGCAGCAACTGTCAGCACTTCAGCGGGCTACTCTTGTAAACGAGGATCCAGTAACTTGTTGCGTTTATTTCAACAAGCTTGTTAATGTGATAATGCATTTACTCACATCACCAAGGAACAGCCCGTTTGGGAAGTATCGGGTAGTGGATTTTTTCAAGCGAATAGAATTCCAACACCGCGGCAGTCCTCACGCCCATATACTTCTATGGTTAGCTCAAGACCCTTGCGAAATCGTTTCGGAGAATATGCCAGCAACAATGCAACTGATCGATGATCTGTGTTCCGTAAGCGCCAGTAGTTTGCCGGACAGTTATAACTATCAGGTACACAAACACACGTTTACCTGTTACAAACGCAACGAAAAGCAATGTCGGTTCAACATACCGTATTGGCCAATGGATAAAACAAGATTATTGCTGCCGATTGCTGCTGACGATGGTCGTCGTGATCAGCTGAGAAAACATTCCAAGAAACTCCGAGAAACATTAGAGACGAAGACGTTTGACACGCTCGAGCAATTTCTTAGTGACAATAACTGCACTTATGAATATTATTAAGCACTATTCGTGCATCGATTAATCGTCCTACCATCTTGCTCAAACAGTCTATGACAGAGTTGCGGACAAACCCATTCAATCCATGGATTGCCAATATACTCCACTCAAACATGGATCTCCAATTCATCCCAGAAGCGTTTTCGTGTGCGGCTTACGTCGTGGAATATGTAAATAAAGCGAACAGAGGAATCAGCAGCTTGCATCGTGATCTTGTAAAGCTACAGGAGGAGTATCCCGACCAAGACTACACGGCACTTCTCAAGAAAGTAAGCATCAAAATGTTAAATTCAATAGAAATGTCGGCGCAGGAAGCTGCCTGGTATTAACTCCGCCAGCCAATGTCAGAGGCCAGCAGAAAGGTAACAGACTTTCGAGAAGAAGAAGATTTGACTAATCAATAGATTTATGTTACAGGTTGAGTTTATCCCGACAATGTGGCCTCACGAGCGCATAAAATCTCGTAAACGAAACAAGCAGATGGATGAGGAGAACGTCGATGATGACTCTACAGATGTTTGGACACTAAACATTGTTCAGAAGTACGAAGCTCGCGAAGCTCTAGACGATGTATGTTTAGCGGATTTCGTTGCTCATTACATACCCAGCAGAACATCCAATACATACAAACTTCGTACTTCAGCACGCATACTAAGATGGCGTGATTACAGCATGAACGAGCTGGTAGAGTATAAACGTGAAATGGTTCTGCTGTTTTTGCCTTTTAGGAACGAGTTATGTGACATTTTTGATGGAAACAAGTTTCTCGAGCTGTACGACCGTCATGAAAGTGATATCCTGAGAAAATGCAAAGCATATTCCACCGATTTGAACTTAGAAAATACCGTAGAGGAGTATCTTCGTCTCTGTGCTGAAGATGAAAACGAGCAGCAAAACATCGCCAATGATAAGCATGATGAGTTTGTTCGTACGATTGCCATGGATCCAAATGATGACAACATTGAACATTTGCCCATTGGTGCTTTATCCGTAGTTGTAAAGCAACGAACTAACGTTATGTCCAAACAAGACTATTGTGCTATGGTGCGAGTGACTAACGCTGAGCAAAGAAATTTGGTTTTGGATGTAATTGACGGTTTGCATAGTTTTGGTGATGGCAAGAAACCGCTCCAGATCTTCTTCACCGGACCAGCAGGTTGTGGAAAGACCTTCACTTTGCGCATTCTGATGGAGACGCTCAATCGCTTTAGTCAGGCGCATAACACCCAGAGGAATGCGTACGTTGCATGCGCATCCACTGGGAAGGCAGCTGTGGCGATCAATGGAACAACCGTACATTCAGCTTTCCGGATCACCATGGCCCGAAGAAATCATGCTGGTCTTAGCTTCGAGGCACTTCAGCTGTACCGTAACGCGTTCGCTAGTGTCAACATGATCATTGTGGATGAGGTAAGCATGGTTGGTGCGGACGTGCTTAATACCATTCACACTCGTCTACAAAACATTACGGGAAATCACGATGACCCTTTCGGAGGAATGAGCATTATTTTCTGCGGAGACTTACGTCAACTACCTCCTGTCAACGCACGTCCAGTATACAAACCTTGTGCAAATTCCATGCACGGTGCGGTTTTGTGGCAGTCTCTCGGTTTCTTTCCACTGGTTGAAGTCATGCGACAAACTGATGAGCAGTTTTCAAGCATTCTCACCAAAATCGGTAACGGCGAACAACTCAGCACAGAGGAGTCTAAATTGATCGAAACTCGTTTTCGCACAGTCGAATGGTGCAAGCAAAACGTACCGAGGGCAGTTCGTCTCTTCCATCGAAATGCTGATGTAGAACGATACAATTGCGATGCGCTTAACGATCTTAGTGGAAAAGATTGTACAGCTGAAGATGCATTCACAGGGTACAACAATTCTGAGCAGTTGATGAGTTCTAGTACCAAACTACACAAAATGAGTGTGGCAGAAACCGGATGCTTACCTTATATGATACGCCTTGTAGTGGGTATGCCATACATGATCACTACTAACATCGATGTTGATGATGGCCTCGTGAATGGTGCGATTGGAACGTTGAAACACGTGGAATACAATGAAGCCGACCCACATCAGCATGCTGTCAGGCTTTGGTTGAATTTTGACAGCAGTGTAATTGGAGCGACACTGAAAATCAAATCGAGACCTGCTGTGATTTCCAAGCCTGGAATATTGCGATCAGACTGGATTCCCATTTCTAGACGGTCTGCCAATGTTAAACTTAGCGGCAGCATCAAGTGCAAACGCATTCAGTTCCCTGTGGTCAGTGCAAGTGCGCTCACGATTCATAAGTCGCAAGGAGGAACGTTCAGCGAAATAGTATACGAATATGATAAGAGCCAAGATCAGCAACTTGTATACGTTGGCCTGTCCCGTGTTTCATCTCTCGATGGCCTCTACCTCACGAATTCCGGTAATGTGTTTAAATTTCATTACGCCAAAGGTAGCAAATCACCAAAAATGCTAGAGCTACGTAGCGAGTTACAGCGTTTAGCAAACCATCGACATCAGATGCTTGGTGATCAACTCATGGATGCAATCGATGCGAGTGGACCTGCCTGCACTCTAATAAGTATAAATGTGCAAAGTATCCAGGCACACTCATTAGATATTTCCTCTGACCACGTGTTGACGAAAGCAGATATTTTAGCAATGAGTGAAACGTGGCAAGAAAACGAATCGTCTGTCGGAATCGCTGGTTATACTTGTATTGTACAATTTAAACGGCCGAACATCAGAGCGGGTGGTGTTGCAATCTACGAACGAATCAGCGCACCACTATGGCAGTTGCCCGTACCATTGAGAAACTCAGTGAACGTTACGATGAAGAACTTGAATTGGCTGATAGTTACGGCGATGTCTGTGCTGCTGAAATATCTGTCATGGGCATTTTAACTCTGCTGGTATCGGTGTACATAACGCCTGGTAAGTGTATCGTTTATGTTAAACAACTGTTCATCATTATTTTTCTCAATAGGTACTACTCTAAAGCAGAAGAAATTTTTCATTGTGCGTATATTGATGGCCTACGCTAGGCAGACTTCTCCATTGGTTGTCACTGGAGACTTCAATGTCGATGTATCCAAACCTGAAAGCAAAGATTTCATCGACTTTATGGAGAAGTACCTTCGGTTACACCTTGCAACTGATCCTACTTAAGCAACCACTCTTGGCGGTTCATGTCTAGACTTGACGTTCTTCCGTAACATTAACGTTGAGTGCAGGAGATACTGTGCGTATTTTTCATACCACAGGCCAATACTTTCGGTTTTGAGAGCTGAACAGGTAGTACTTTTGCATTTGATATAGCTATTTTTCTTAATTGTTCTGTAAATAACCAACCGGTGCTCATCGAATCTTTTCAGAGTGCTGTAAGTGACTAATTCGAAGGTTTAAAGAAATCGGAGTGCCGATATTATAGTCTTCATTCTCAGTCGTGTGATTTGTGTTCAACGATTCTAAGGGCAACCCTTAGAGAACTGTTTCGCTTCACTTGAAACCACTAGCGGTGACAACAAATAATAAATATGAGCAACATGTAAGAATTGTAATTTTATATTTAAAGAAACCAATTCTGTTTTCTATTCGTAGTGCATAACTATAATCATCGGTTTGGAGGAAGAAAATAACCAAAAACGACCCTACTGGACCCCCTTCTTTCAGCTACATGGAACACTCAAATGGCCCTTTTCAGAGCCACATCATAAATTTAAACGGCCCTTTTCAGAGCCACCACCGTTTTCAATGGAGAGTTATATTTTTTAACAAGACAAGAACGAGCCAGTATTGTCATTCGCTGGGTGAGGGTAGGGAGGAGCTTTGTGCTGGATATGTCGTTGCAATGAAACCTAATGAAAATAGAGCGGTGATGAAATTGAAATCAATGATTTGAGCATGTAAAAATCAAAGATGTGGTAATTCTAGTTTTCTTTCCTCTTGCTCACTGTGTTGTGTGTCAATGAACGATTACTCGGAGTAGTCCTACGTCAATAATGCGGTTGTGTGTCAGATATACCTTCTACTTTTTTTAACATGAAATGTTCGGGAAAGACATTTGAGAAAAAATAATTGGTATCTGATTACTAAAACTTGAGATATTATTCACAAAACTACGTAAAACATGCAAAATTATGACTTTCTGTGCTAAATTTGCCTCTAAATCAAAATTCAAAGCTATGACATATGATTCTTTTTTCACTAAAAAGTTTGTTAATGTTCAGAAAAGACATTTGAGGAAAAATGATCAGTATCTGATCACTAAAACTTAAGATATTATTCACAAAACTACGAAATTCGTCTCCAAATCAAAATTCAAAGCGATGACATGTGATTCTTTTTTCATTAAAACGTTCATTGATGTTTAAGAAAGACATTTGAGAAAAAATAACAGGTATCTGATTACTAAAACTCGAGATATTATTCACAAAACTACGTGAAACATGCAAAATCGTGACTTTTATGCTGAATTTGCCTCTAAATCAAAACTCGAAGCAGTGATCTGTGATTTTTACTATAATAAAATGTTCGTTGTGTTTAGAAAAGATATTTGAGGGAAAAATAATAGGTATCTGTTTATTTGAAATTTAAATATTTTCCACAAAACCACATGAAAAATGCAACCATAATTTTTTAGGCTCAATTTGTCACTAAATCAAAATTCAAAGCGATGACACGTGATGTTTTCAATAAAATGTTCGTTGATATTCAGGAATTTGAGAAGAAATAATAGTTATCTGATAACTGAAAATAGAGATATTATTCACGAAACTTAGTAAAACATGCAATATCATGAATATTTTGGCTCAATTTGTCTCTAAATCCAAATTCAAAGCTATGATATATATTTTTTCCATTGAAATGTTTGTTTATGTTTAGGAAAGACTTTTGAGTAAACATTTCATTCCGAGTTGTGCTCTCGTCGTGTTCGGTCGCAATTTCATTTCGATCTCGATAGTGCCGACCAGTTAATCGCCTTCAAGGTCACCGTGCATTGTATTGCGTGTGCACTGCTGCTCGTTTCCGTCGTCTATTGAAGACAAAGGAACGCATCATCGCCTATTGCTACCGTACGCCACAGACTGTACGTTGTGTCGCTACTGCGAGAGATCCAGTACCCGGCGTACTGCTGTTTGGCTGTACTGGTGCTGCTGTGCGGCTGGAGCGGCTGCAGCTTTTGCTAGCGGACTCTTGTGTGAAGGACTGGAGATTGGCATCGCCCGTGCGCTGATTGCGGTGGAGGGCGGCTGCAGAAGATAAGTAGTTTTTTTTTCTTGGTTTTTTCTACAATATTATTTGTTGATTGGCATTTTGCGTGTGTGGCTTACGCGTCCAACATGGACGACGAACGCGGGGATGAAAACCCGCTCGTTCTACCGCCTAGCCCTCCCGGATACGAAGTTCCAAGGGTTAAGAATGGAACCCCGCAGGAAGCTACCCATCGGCTTAAGCAGTATCCGGATGGCAAAGTTGGTATTGGGGCTGTATTTTTCCGGCCGAAAGTGAAAGCATTGAACACAATGCAAATATGTAAAGATCTGGCACGGTTTACAGCCGTGACTGAAATTACCAAAGTACGCCCGAATAAGCTGCGTGTTTTGGTGTCCGACCTCAAGCAAGCAAACGAGATTGCTGCTTGTGAGCTCTTCACGCGGGAGTACCACGTGTACATTCCAGCTCGCGTAGTTGAGATTGATGGTGTGGTCAGCGAATCGAGTCTGACTGTCGAGGACCTGTTGAAGGCTGGAAAAGGCCTTTTCAAGGATTCTAGCCTTGAACCTGCCAAGATACTTGAATGTAAGCAATTGCATTCAGTATCGCTCGACAAGGGTGCAAAAACTTACACCCCTTCAGACTCTTTTCGCGTGACTTTCGCCGGGTCTGCTCTGCCGAGCTATGTGCTCGTGGACAAGGTGCGTCTGCCCGTGCGCTTGTTTGTACCGCGGGTAATGAATTGCCTCAAGTGCAAACAGTTGGGCCATACGGCCTCCCACTGTGGCAATAAAGCACGTTGTGGCAAGTGCGGAGAGCAACATGCGGATGACGCCTGTAATAAGGGTGCTGAAAAGTGCCTTTATTGTGGGCAGACTCCGCATGAGCTGTCTGCATGTCCCGCGTACAAACAGCGCCAAGACAAGATCAAGCGGTCTCTGAAAGAGCGCTCTAAGCGCACTTTCGCAGAAATGCTCAAAGAGGCCGCTGCCACCAACCTGGTTTCCCCGAATCTCTTCGAGGTCTTGCCATCCGATGAGTCTGATTCTGACGATTCAGTTGGGGAATCTTCTTTTGTTGAACCCGGGAAATCTAGGAAGAGGAAAAACCTTTCTTCTCCTAGGCTTCCTAGGAAAGGTCAGAGAAGGTCTCCATCTGAAGTGACTGATACTAAGAAACAAAAAAGTGCTGTAGAAAATCCGAAGCAAACTCCTCCGGGATTGGCAAAACTGAATTCAAGTAAGGAGTTTCCGGCACTTCCAGGAACATCAAAAAACCCAACTGTTCCTTCTTTTCGTCCAAGATTCAGCCAGAATCTGGACTGCTGAAGTTTTCAGATATTGTGGACTGGATTTTTGAAAATTTCAACATAATTGATCCTCTTAAAAGTCTTCTGCTGGCATTTCTACCAACAGTTAAAACGTTTTTGAAGCAGTTGACTGCTAAATGGCCCCTCCTTGCAGCGATCGTATCCTTCGATGGCTAATTCATCGGCTGAGATGAAGGATTCTATCTCTATTTTACAGTGGAATTGTAGAAGTATCATCCCCAAAATTGATTCATTTAAAGTTTTGATTAATAAGCATAAATGCGATGCATTTTCCCTCTGTGAAACTTGGCTCACTTCAAATGTAGATCTTAGCTTCCATGATTTTAATATAATTCGCCTCGACCGAGACACCCCTTACGGAGGAGTACTTCTAGGGATTAAGAAGTGCTATTCCATCTATCGTTTTAACCTCCCCACGGTCCCAGGCGTCGAAGCTGTCGCATGTCAAATGATAATACAAGATAAAGAGCTTTGTATTGCCTCAATTTATATTCCTCCCAGAGCACAGGTTGGGCAACGGCTGCTCTTTGATTTAATAGAACTTCTTCCCTCGCCACGTTTGATTTTGGGAGATTTTAACTCTCACGGCGTGGCTTGGGGTACCCCTTCTAATGATAACCGTTCCTCTTTGATCTATAACCTCTGCGACGACTTCGACATGACAATATTAAACAACGGGGATATGACACGCGTTCCGAAACCTCCAGCGCGCCCCAGTGCTTTAGATTTATCTTTATGTTCAACATCGCTACGGTTGGATTGCATATGGAAGGTAGTCCTCGATCCCTACGGTAGCGATCATTTGTTTATTCAAATTTCAATTGATAATGGTTCAACTCGCACGCGATCAGTTGATATTCCGTATGACCTCATACGGAATATCGATTGGAAATTATACGAGGAAATGATATCAGAAGCTGTCGAGTCAATTCAACATCACCCACCACTTGAAGAATACAACCTCCTCGCGGGCTTGATTCTCGACGCCGCGTTACAAGCCCAAACGAGGAAATATCCCGGTGTGACGATCAAAGAACGGCCTCCCACTCCGTGGTGGGACAAAGAGTGCTCCGATGTCTACACGGAAAAATCCGACGCGTTTAAGGCCTTCTTTTGGGTGAAAGGTCAACCCGACGACTTTAAGCGGTATTTGGAGCTTGAGACCAAGTTTAAAAGCTTGGTCCGAGCAAAGAAACGTGGATATTGGCGCCGGTTCGTAAACGAAACGTCGAGGGAGACATCGATGAGCACTCTTTGGAACACAGCCCGAAGAATGCGAAATCGTATAACGGTCAACGAAAGCGAGGAGTCTTCAAGTCGGTGGATATTTGATTTTGCCAGGAAAGTATGTTCGGACTCTGTTCCTGCGCAAAACTTTGTTTGCGATACGTCTCCGGGCCACGATGCAATAGAATCACCTTTTACGATGAATTTTCAGTTGCCCTCCTGTCCTGTAACAATAACGCGCCTGGGTTACATAGAATCAAATTCAACTTGCTGAAGAATCTACCAGGCAATGCCAAGAGGCGCCTGTTGAACTTGTTCAATAAGCTCCTGGAGCAAAACATTGTACCGAAGAATAGCTATATCAAATGCAAAAGTACTACCTGTTCAGCACTCAAAACCGAAAGTATTGGCCTGTGGTATAAAAAATACGCACAGTATCTCCTGCACTCAACGTTAATGTTACGGAAGAACGTCAAGTCTAGACATTAACCGCCAAGAGTGGTTGCTTGAGTAGGATCAGTTGCAAGGTGTAACCGAAGGTACTTCTCCATAAAGTCGATGAAATCTTTGCTTTCAGGTTTGGATACATCGACATTGAAGTCTCCAGTGACAACCAATGGAGAAGTCTGCCTAGCGTAGGCCATCAATATACGCACAATGAAAAATTTCTTCTGCTTTAGAGTAGTACCTATTGAGAAAAATAATGATGAACAGTTGTTTAACATAAACGATACACTTACCAGGCGTTATGTACACCGATACCAGCAGAGTTAAAATGCCCATGACAGATATTTCAGCAGCACAGACATCGCCGTAACTATCAGCCAATTCAAGTTCTTCATCGTAACGTTCACTGAGTTTCTCAATGGTACGGGCAACTGCCATAGTAGATGCGCTGATTCGTTCGTAGATTGCAACACCACCCGCTCTGATGTTCGGCCGTTTAAATTGTACAATACAAGTATAACCAGCGATTCCGACAGACGATTCGTTTTCTTGCCACGTTTCACTCATTGCTAAAATATCTGCTTTCGTCAACACGTGGTCAGAGGAAATATCTAATGAGTGTGCCTGGATACTTTGCACATTTATACTTATTAGAGTGCAGGCAGGTCCACTCGCATCGATTGCATCCATGAGTTGATCACCAAGCGTCTGATGTCGATGGTATGCTAAACGCTGTAACTCGCTACGTAGCTCTAGCATTTTTGGCGATTTGCTACCTTTGGCGTGATGAAATTTAAACACATTACCAGAATTCGTAAGGTAGAGGCCATCGAGAGATGAAACACGGGACAGGCCAACGTATACAAGTTGCTGATCTTGGCTCTTATAATATTCGTATACTATTTCGCTGAACGTTCCTCCTTGCGACTTATGAATCGTGAGCGCACTTGCACTGACCACAGGGAACTGAATGCGTTTGCACTTGATGCTGCCGCTAAGTTTAACATTGGTAGACCGTCTAGAAATGGGAATCCAGTCTGATCGCAATATTCCAGGCTTGGAAATCACAGCAGGTCTCGATTTGATTTTCAGTGTCGCTCCAATTGCACTGCTGTCAAAATTCAACCAAAGCCTGACAGCATGCTGATGTGGGTCGTCTTCATTGTATTCCACGTGTTTCAACGTTCCAATCGCACCATTCACGAGGCCATCATCAACATCGATGTTAGTAGTGATCATGTATGGCATACCCACTACAAGGCGTATCATATAAGGTAAGCATCCGGTTTCTGCCACACTCATTTTGTGTAGTTTGGTACTAGAACTCATCAACTGCTCAGAATTGTTGTACCCTGTGAATGCATCTTCAGCTGTACAATCTTTTCCACTAAGATCGTTAAGCGCATCGCAATTGTATCGTTCTACATCAGCATTTCGATGGAAGAGACGAACTGCCCTCGGTACGTTTTGGTTGCACCATTCGACTGTGCGAAAACGAGTTTCGATCAATTTAGACTCCTCTGTGCTGAGTTGTTCGCCGTTACCGATTTTGGTGAGAATGCTTGAAAACTGCACATCAGTTTGTCGCATGACTTCAACCAGTGGAAAGAAACTGAGAGACTGCCACAAAACCGCATCGTGCATGGAATTTGCACAAGGTTTGTATACTGGACGTGCGTTGACAGGAGGTAGTTGACGTAAGTCTCCGCAGAAAATAATGTTCATTCCTCCGAAAGGGTCATCGTGATTTCCCGTAATGTTTTGTAGACGAGTGTAAATGGTATTAAGCACGTCCGCACCAACCATGCTTACCTCATCCACAATGATCATGTTGACACTAGCGAACGCGTTACGGTACAGCTGAAGTGCCTCGAAGCTAAGACCAGCATGATTTCTTCGGGCCATGGTGATCCGGAAAGCTGAATGTACGGTTGTTCCATTGATCGCCACAGCTGCCTTCCCAGTGGATGCGCATGCAACGTACGCATTCCTCTGGGTGTTATGCGCCTGACTAAAGCGATTGAGCGTCTCCATCAGAATGCGCAAAGTGAAGGTCTTTCCACAACCTGCTGGTCCGGTGAAGAAGATCTGGAGCGGTTTCTTGCCATCACCAAAACTATGCAAACCGTCAATTACATCCAAAACCAAATTTCTTTGCTCAGCGTTAGTCACTCGCACCATAGCACAATAGTCTTGTTTGGACATAACGTTAGTTCGTTGCTTTACAACTGCGGATAAAGCACCAATGGGCAAATGTTCAATGTCGCCATCATTTGGATCCATGGCAATCGTACGAACAAACTCATCATGCTTATCATTGGCGATGTTTTGCTGCTCGTTTTCATCTTCAGCACAGAGACGAAGATACTCCTCTACGGTATTTCCTAAGTTCAAATCGGTGGAATATGCTTTGCATTTCCTCAGGATATCACTTTCATGACGGTCTTACAGCTCGAGAAACTTGTTTCCATCAAGAATGTCACATAACTCGTTCCTAAAAGGCAAAAACAGCAGAACCATTTCACGTTTATACTCTACCAGCTCGTTCATGCTGTAATCACGCCATCGTGCTGGAGTACGAAGTTTGTATGTATTGGATGTTCTGCTGGGTGTGTAATGAGCAACGAAATCCGCTAAACATACATCGTCTAGAGCTTCGCGAGCTTCGTACTTCTGAACAATGTTTAGTGTCCAAACATCTGTAGAGTCATCATCGACGTTCTCTTCATCCATCTGCTTGTTTCGTTTACGAGATTTTATGCGCTCGTGAGGCCACATTGTCGGGATAAACTCAACCTGTAACACAAATCTATTGATTAGTCAAATCTTCTTCTTCTCGAAAGTCTGTTACCTTTCTGCTGGCCTCTGACATTGGCTGGCGAAGTAAATACCAGGCAGCTTCCTGCGCCGACATTTCTATTGAATTTAACATTTTGATGCTTACTTTCTTGAAAAGTGCCGTGTAGTCTTGGTCGGGATACTCCTCCTGTAGCTTTACAAGATCACGATGCAAGCTGCTGATTCCTCTGTTCGCTTTATTTACATATTCCACGACGTAAGCCGCACACGAAAACGCTTCTGGGATGAATTGGAGATCCATGTTTGAGTGGAGTATATTGGCAATCCATGGATTGAATGGGTTTGTCCACAACTCTGTCATAGACCGTTTGAGCAAGATGGTAGGACGATTAATCGATGCACGAATAGTGCTTAAGTATATTCATAAGTGCAGTTATTGTCACTAAGAAATTGCTCGAGCGTGTCAAACGTCTTCGTCTCTAATGTTTCTCGGAGTTTCTTGGAATGTTTTCTCAGCTGATCGCGACGACCATCGTCAGCAGCAATCGGCAGCAATAATCTTGTTTTATCCATTGGCCAATACGGTATGTTGAACCGACATTGCTTTTCGTTGCGTTTGTAACAGGTAAAAGTGTGTTTGTGTACCTGATAGTTATAACTGTCCGGCAAACTACTGGCGCTTACGGAACACAGGTCATCGATCAGTTGCATTGTTGCTGGCATATTCTCCGAAACGATTTCGCAAGGGTCTTGAGCTAACCATAGAAGTATATGGGCGTGAGGACTGCCGCGGTGTTGGAATTCTATTCGCTTGAAAAAATCCACTACCCGATACTTCCCAAACGGGCTGTTCCTTGGTGATGTGAGTAAATGCATTATCACATTAACAAGCTTGTTAAAATAAACGCAACAAGTTACTGGATCCTCGTTTACAAGAGTAGCCCGCTGAAGTGCTGACAGTTGCTGCATAACATCTTGTAGTTCGTTTCCGTTACTCATGTTCGATAGTTTGTAAAGTGTTCGCAACAAATATGGCCATTTGGTTTCATTGGCGCTCAACGTTAAAAACATGGTCGGCTTACCGAGCTGGCGAATCATTGCAAACAGGTCGCGTTTACGCTGTTGCCAATACTGTACCGAGTTTGGTATTGACTTCAAAAAGGATAGATTTCGTTCCACACAGTTTTCCAAAAATTCCTTATTGCTCAACATGGCCCGTGTAATGTTAGCCGTTGCCATGCATTTGAAAGTCAATTGGAGACCATCAGAAACACGCAGGCGCAGTACTTTCATGGCCATGTACAACAAGTGTTGGGGTTTAGCGCCTCGTCTGTCATGGCGTCTCAGCTCGCTTGTGGCCATCATGAATGGCGTTACATGCACATCAGAGTTGAAATCTCTAGGGTGCCGCAAATAAATACCTGGGAAATTCTGTCCAGGGGCAATCTCTAAGCACTTATCCTCATCCCACAAAAGTGTCTGTTGCTGCCCGATGAGTAGTTCGAGGTCTTGATCATGGCCTATGATTTCCAACTCTACTCCTACATTGTTGTGAAACGATGTGCTGGATTGAGGTCCAGAATTGATGGCATCTAGCCGACTCTCATTAAACTTTATGCCATACCGACGATATAATGGAGTATCAACTAAATATTGTAACCAAGCCTTCACGGTTGCTTTTTTCACAAACCCAGAGAGATAACTTGACTTATGAATAATGTGTTTTTTTATCGAAACGTTGAAAGCTTTGTCATCTTCCAACTGCCGCGGTAACTCATTTAGCATCATATCAACATCCACTGGAATGTTGATAATCTGACCAACGATTCCATAACTACCTGAATTTTATATGTCATAATGTTAGGTGAGAGACATGACAAACTACACACCTGCCATTTGACGTAATCGTCGAATTTGCATGAATGGCAATCGCGGTGAAATTAGCCGCTCAGTGATTGGATCCAATGGAGAAAGACATGGGTGCGACGGATAATCTGGGTAGCTGAAACCATTGGCTACAGCAAGCGTAGGAATTTTGCCACGTTTTAAACTCATTCGACAGGTTTGACAAGCAGATAACCCTCTTATGTCAACATCAATATTGCACATAACTTCAGTTTCAGTCATAGTGGTTAGTTTTAGTTCGTTAGCGAACCATAATCTATTGCAAACACCACATGCAAAACCAAACTGATTTGCCAAAAACCTTTTGTTGAACTCTCTTGTAGCTCCCTCCAAATTTGGATTGAAAATATCTACGGGTATGTAATCCTTGTCAGCGGATTGACTAAAGTGTATTTATCAGAACTATTTTGATGACTTACCTTGATTTGAGTGCTGAACCAGAGCATCGTCTTGAACACTACTGGGTTCTGAACTGGATGGAACAATTTCTATCAAAATTTGAATAGCGATTGTTAGGTTCATTCATTTTGTTTATGAATATGTTATTGAAATTCTATCTTATAGACTTTGGAATTTTGGGTAACTTTTTTCATTTGGCACATACATTGACAGGTTCAACAAAACATTCTTGAAATAAATTAGCATTAATTAAACCGACCACCGTATTGTTCTAAGCTCCGACTGCGCAATTAAATATCTGTCTCGGTTCATAAGCATCGTACATCATCATACCTTCATTGCATTAATGAAAATAAAATTTATTAACCAATAATACCCACTATATCATCTATTAAATATTATTGTATACTTTGTACGATATTTTTGATCAAATTCAATTCGTCTTCGTATTCAATAATGAGGATGTGTATTACGAATGACAAACTTTTAGGATCATCGCTAGCAGTTTCAAATTCTTCGTCAAACTTTTGATTTCTCCATTCACGCGCTTTCGGAAGTGTTTACGAAAAAATAAACTTGAACAAAATGAGCGTGAGTCTCCATCGCAACACGAAACATGATTCAACTAACAACGGAACCTTCTTCACTTTAGTGAGTTGAATTAATAACATTTTCAATAAAAAAGACACTAATTTATTTGCATTAAGAAAATATTTTCGTTCAGAAACACGTTTGGGGTTCCATTCACATTTTTATATCACATCATGGTAGTCAAGTATTGCAGACGATTTACGCGAAGGTACGCAATAGCGGAAACATTTTCTACACTACAGCAAATAGTCTTAGAGCGGGATTAGACCTTGAAAGATTCGGTTGTTGAATTATTGTTTTGCCTCTGGCCCTCGCCCAAGATCTCATGGTCCGCGTTTGTGAAATAAAATGAGAGCATAAGATTAAGGAATACTGCGAACACTTCGACTTCGACTGCGTCCAGCAAACGACCAAGAAAATGTGAAAAAATATGTTTGAACAACAAACAAGTTTGCTAGTTTTAATATATAATACATATCGTAATGCTATCGGAGCAATTTTCCAAAACACCAAACATTTGTTCATTTCCGTGATTTATAATTTAGTAATTAATTTAGGTTTGAATTTAGAAATTACAAATCGAACATTACAAACGAAGGACTATTTCCTCTATACGACGGACCAGCAACAGCTTCTGTCGGAATGCCCTCAGCTTCTCGCCTTCTCTTACGGTACTGCCTGATGCGCTCTGCTCCCGTCATAGCAGGCTCACGCTTTTTAGTTTCACTGTTAGTTTCTTCTACTTGTTCACGGACGCGCTTCCGGTGATTCCGCAAATATAACGCCTGTAACCACTGCGACATAGCGATAAATATACACGCTTACTCACTGGAAGCTAGATTAAAAATGAATGAGTCAGCTGTGCTACAGGATATTGGAAGTGATTGACATTACAAGTGATATTTTCTGATGCGAAATCATGCAGCTAAGGAAATGAAAGAAAAATCAAACCGGGCGGAGCTTATTAGTTGCCAGTGTGCGAGTATAAAAGGAAAAAAATCGTCCGCGCCTTCAGTCATTTCGCATTTTCAGCTAGACCTGATGATGATGATGATGGTCCCACCTCATACCCCTACATCGGTTTGAGCTGGTCGATTTATCTAAGAAAGATATTATTTAAAGACATACAATGTAACCAGTAGGCAAACAAATAACGGACTGGTTATTAATACAGACATAGTAACCCTTCAAAAGAATACCAATAATTTGAAAATTAAAAAAAAACGATTTTCCAATAACATCATTGATCCAAGGCTCATCGAAAACGTTTCCAACCCGAAAATTATCTGGATTTGGTTAGGAATCGAACCTAACATTTAGGAGCTTTAACTAATCAGAATTAGTTCTGGATAACGATCCAAAACTACGAGAGAGATCCTATGATACTATAGTTATCGATAACGAGCTATACAGTCCACAGGCAAGCCCAAGCCTTTTTAGTTTTTTCTCCCAACCCTTTGTTCTAAATCGTGAAAACAGATAAATATTAAAAATCTTAATGGAAATATATATAATATTACAAACCAAAAAAGCAACTTATCAACCCGATATGCCTTTTGTTTCAATTTCAGGGGTTTAACCCTGATGTACTCAGTATCCAGATTGTCTATATCAGTCTACGCGCGCGTGGCTCAAACATGTGTAGTCAACTCATTTTTTTAACTCTACTACTCTACTATATTACAATCTTTTTTATTAATTAACAAAAAATTCGTTGAAATCTGTCTACAAAACAGATTTTATGTGTGAAATACAAAGCCTTTTAAACTCCGCCATTGTTGCTGCACGTTTCACTTGTCTGGGCATCGAATTGAAAAAGTTAATTCCTTTATACAACAGAGAGTTCTGTGATCTACTAAATAAAAAGTGTGGTGTTCTAGCGTCTTCCGCGTTTCTAGTGTTGTACCTATGAAAATCACTTCCCCTATCAATTCGATCACACAAATATCGAGGCAGCATATTATTAAAAATTTTATAAAGGAAAACCATTGTCAAAAAATATACTCGTTGCTTCACAGAAAGCCATTGCAACGCGTCCAGCATGAAACTCGAGGAAGTGTATCTATTACATCTTAATATTAATCGCATTACTTTATTTTGTAACCGCTGTAATCTCAATATTTGTGTATTATTTGCAAGGAATAAGATGGATGAGCAAAAGTCGATATGTGGTGAAATGATTGACTTATACAACAAAATTTTACTACTAACAGTCAATTCATTTTTTAAACGGCACAGAATACCGTATTTTTTAGCCATTTTTCTGATGACGTTGTCAATGTGAGACTTGAAAGTTATCTTGTCATCAATGATTACTCCAAGATATTTTAACTCATTCACGCGATCAATCGTCTCACCATTAATTGCAATATTTACGTCTGGTCTGGAGTTGGCCGAAGAAATAATCAAATATTTAGTTTTGCTAATGTTTAGCTTAAGTTGTTTAAATTTTAACCAATTCGCCAGATAATGTAAGTCTTGATTTAAAGGTGTTTCAACATCATTTGGATTTTTAGCCGCAATGAACAGAACAGTGTCGTCGGCAAAAAAATTTACATCACAAAACCGTAAAACTCGCTTCATGTCATTAATATAAATTATAAACAAAATGAGCCCTAAAACACTTCCTTGCGGTACACCCAGTGTATTAGCAATGGAAACTGATTCAGAATCATAAAAACGAGTCTTCTGAGTTCTAGCACACAAATAGCTCTCAAACCATTTATATGCTGTCCCTACGATACCAAAGCGCTTTAATGTTTGCAACAATAAGGGCCTAGAAATTGTTTCAAAAGCGCGTTTTAGATCCAGAAACACCGCAAAAATAGTTTCTTTAGCCTCGATTTTCTCTTTCCATTTTGCTAACACCAAATTCAATGCAGACTCACAAGAGTGTCCCTCTCGATAACCTGATTGTTCTGGGATCAGCAAATCATTACTGTTTAAATAATGCATTGGCTGGCCTTTAACAATTAGCTCCAAAATTTTCTCTAATGTGTGCAGTATATTAATGGGGCGGAACTCTTCGGCTTTATCCGTCCCAGTAATTTTGGGGATAGGAACCACAAAAGATTCCTTCCAAACTTCAGGCACGTGCCCTGTTTGTAAAGATTCGTTAACAAGGTCCAGCAGGTCGTGTCCAATTACATGAAAGCAATCTTGTATTACTTTTGCGTTGACATTGTTGATACCAGTCGATCTCTTCAAAGAGAAACAAATATCTTTCAACTCTGCAAAAGTAATAGGATGAAAACCATCAAATCTACAGTTATTATGGATCGGCTGTATTATCTCGTCAGGTTCATTGACCACATCAATACTTTGATTGATCGATTGAACACTTTCAACGAAATAACTGTTAAATTTATTTGCAATAACTCGCGCGGAGTTTTCCTCAATACCATTAAAAGTTATGCACTGTTATAATGTATTATAATTTTTCATTCATTTTTTTAAAGTTTTCCACAACTCTTTGCTGTTATTTTGATGTTGATCGATCTTCCGTTGTATATATGCACATCTAACCTTTTTCAAGGTGCGTGAATATATGTTTCGCGCCGCGGTTCCAATCATCGTTATCATTACTTCTACAAAATTTTTTATAACATTTATCTCTTCTACGTTTTAAACGCACAAGATCAAAGAGTACCAGCTGTTCGAATTTTGTAACTCAACAAATTTTTCAGAAACTAGATTCTTGGTACAGT
Organism: Wyeomyia smithii; assembly: GCF_029784165.1. Taxonomy (NCBI): domain Eukaryota; kingdom Metazoa; phylum Arthropoda; class Insecta; order Diptera; family Culicidae; genus Wyeomyia; species Wyeomyia smithii. The sequence goes on along the minus strand of NC_073696.1, from coordinate 145,558,952 downwards.
CTTCCAACGTTATGGTTAGAACAGCTGCTTTATTGTACAAATCTCCAGTTATTGGATGAAAATTCAAACTTCTTGAAACAAGCTGAGACATTGCTTGTTTCGAATAACTATTCCAGCACTTTATTTTTACTTTATCCTCTCGGTTTTGATCGTTTTCAATTGAAATACAAATTGTCTCAGTGTCTTTTATTTTATAATCGGCCTCTGTGAAGGAATTAACATTATCAAAATTGGAGAACACATGATCAATCAAGGTACGAGAGCGTCTGGAAATTCTTGTAAATTGAAAAACTGTTTGTCTTAGATTGAAAAAACCGACTAATTGCTTTAATTGATTCGAGTTCGATCCACCAAGCCAATCAATATTGAAATCACCAGCAATTACGTTTAATTTATTCAAAGCAATAAAATTTTCCCACCAGTTATCTAAAATTTCCAAAAAACGCTGGTCACTCGAACTGGGGGAATGGTAGACTATTCCAAAATTTCCCATCGTCATGCCTCTCTGAACTGATATTCCCAGGAACCAATTGTTTTCGACAGATTCGTTTGATAGAATGTTGAACTTGATTGATTCCTTGGCGTAAATAGCAACCCCACCAGTATGTCTGGAATGTGAAAGGCAAAAAGCAACTTTATAACCCGGAATACTATATTGATCAAATGCATCAGCTTCCACTATGTGAGTTTCAGCCAGCAATACTAACATTGGTCGTTTTTTTCCACAAGATGCCGCAAAGCAACAGAATTCGTGGATAAACCAGCAATATTAAGATAAACTATTTCTAATTTCCTCTCACATTGCATTTTCTTCAGCTGCTATTTACTTGACAACATGTTGCTTTTTCTTTTTTCAAACAGTTTCCAAAAAACTGGACACTGGGAACTTGATGCTGGATGTTTCGCGTCCAAATTCATTTTTAACTCATTATTATGTTTTAAACAATTTACGCATTTATAATCAGTAGAAGCGCATTCCGATGTTTTGTGCTTTTCACTGCATTTAGAGCATGTCTCAGGATTAACACACTCTGTGCTTTTATGACCAAATTCGACACATTTAAAGCAGCGCAATACATTTATGGCCTCTCGTACAAAACACTTGTCCCACCCAATGCTTACTTTTCCAGCATTCATTAGGCAGTTATAAGTGTCTTGATCAACTTCGATTATCACGTTAAACTTGTTATATTTGAAGCGTGAATTTTCATACTCGGCAATAACCTTTACTTCTTAAAAGCCGATGCTATCATTCTGACTTTTCAACAAGTCTATGAATTCATCGGAGGAATATCGATCACTCATTCCCACAATCTTCAACTTAGGCTCCGCGATTGTGGGAATAACAGCATTATATCGTTCACCCAGGTTGCTTTCAATGTCTTTTTTAACAACCTCAACATTATCCCCTACTGCACACTCTGCAATTATCGAGCCATTCTTACCGTTTCTAAAGTTCCTGATTTTGTGGATTTTTGGAACTAAAGTTTTTTTCAAAAAACATCTAGTATCTTCACTAGATTGAGAAGTCTCGACCGGTTTGATCACAATGACCGGCCGAGCCTTACGGTTTTCCTTTTTCTGTAATTTATTTGATATACTCCCAGTCGAACTCGCTAAAACATTCGCGTATGTTGGTAAACTTTCCGAAAAAACCTCGTCATCACGTACTAGTAACATCTTTTTACTGGGGTTAGAGTCCGATTCAGAGTGAACCGTTCTCTCATTTCGACTCCTTTTTCTGTTCATTGGACCATTATTTCTATCGCGATCGGTATTTAAGACTATTTGGTTTTTGAAATCATCCAGCTTTCTGGCAACACTGGTCTCAATGTTTACCAGACTCTCACGAAGAGAATCGCTGACAGATTTCAAAATAGTCTCGATCGCGTTAGAAACAGCAACATTTATCTGGGTTTCAATTTTGTTTTGATTATTTGTGAGCGACTGAGAGACAGATGATAAGGCATCTCTCATCTTTGTCAACTCACTCAAAACATCGTCTTTCCCACCGTCATCACAGGCTGATAAACACGAAACACATTTAAACACAATATTATCATTATCATTAACGACTTTCGCTGCTTTTTTCGTAAGGGGCGTGCACACTCTGTGGAACTGAGATTTGCATTTACCAACGCAAACAACCGGATCGTCGCTAATGCGAATGATATTACCACATTTGCCACAATCCATCTTCCCGCTGCAAACAAGCCGAAACTGCTGCAGACCAATACGCTGGACTCGTCCAGCAGCAACGGAAGGTAAAGGCAAATGAACAATGAAAAAACACAACAATGAAATTTCAATCAGCAGCCGTAGCGTCTATATAACATAGATGCGTTGGTCGGCGCTGGTATAAGATAAATCGATAAAAAACAGAATAAATTAAAAGCATTCAAAGACACTTCTACTTATCCGTTGTGATATCCAATTATGCCGTCGGATCACTAGCACTAGATCACCAAAAGCACTTGATTTCACACAAAAAAATAGCTTTTAAATCAGCACACTAGTGGTACAAAAGCTACCATGCTCACCGTCATCACAAAGACCTGTGCGCGTCGCGGTCGCAGCATTTCTGTTTGCAGTTAGTGGACTCCCGATGTTCCTGTTTGGTCAACTTTAACACGCAGTTCACAAACAGTCTTTTTCAAGACTTTTATTAAATTTATAAAGAAAGTTAATTCAATTTTACTCAACGATGGGATTTTCGAGCCCAGTGAATGGACAGTGAATAATAACAGGTTCGTTTTGCTTCAGAAACGGTGCGCTAGCTTGTTTCAACCTGCAGCAACACTGTTGTAATGTAAGACCAAAATCGAATTCCATGGCTATTTGTGTTTTAAAATCGTTTCTGGGGGTTCTGACGAGCAGTGGCAAGCCGTCATAAATCAAACCCTAAATTGAATTCATTTGTCCTGCCGCAGATTGCTTGAGATAATTTCTCATTGCGTGTGATTGCGGGAACATATGCAGCTAAGGAAATGAAAGAAAAATTAAACCGGGCGGAGCTTATTAGTTGCCAGTGTGCGAGTATAAAAGGAAAAGAACCGTCCGCGCGTTCAGTCATTTCGCATTTTGAGCTAGACCTGTGCGCGTCGCAGCATTTCTGTTTGGAGCTATTGGAACGCTGGATGTTCCTGTTCGTATTAGACAACGAACTCTAATCATTTGACTGATTCATGGCGCTAACACTGGAGACGGAGAAAAATAGTTGTGATGAAAGTGATGGGCTGTCGAAAGGCTACTCTGCCGTTCCAATCATAGTAGTCCCATGTTCCACACAAAACTTATGCACGCTGGGACAACTATGCTTGGAAGGGCAGTACTTGTAGTAAACAAATTTGCTGCAGCGAAGGAATCTGCCGAAGCCCAGCACACAACTTTATCAAGCAGTTCAGAAACAGTCTTTTTCAAGACTTTTGAAAAATGTATAAGAATAGTTAATTCAATTTCATCTAACCAAGGATATTCATACTTTTTCGAAGCTGTATTTAAAATGGAATAGTTGTTTAAAATGTCCGAAAGCGTAACAAAAAATCAATCACGACGTGGCATTTCAAGAAACAATTTTACGTTTACATGCGCCATGGTTTGTGTCTACTCATGAAGTCTGTGCCAGGCATGCGCGCACGTGATTGGTTCATTGTAGGGGAAATTCGATCTTGAAAGTTTTCACTAATTTTCACTGTTGAACAATTAAGTAATAATGATCACTGAAGTATCACAAAAATGTCCATCATTTTATCAATCCAACGACATATTGATCATTGTAATCCATCATGTGGGTACACAAGTATTACCGTTTGTAATCTTTCATTCCGGCGTTACACCTTGGTTTTTAGTTTTCTTAAAATGTATCTCAATATAGTGCGGCTCATCATTCGTTGTTTTGCTTTCGTCTCGATTAGACAGAAATTGTTTATCTCCGTTTGAGTTCGCAAAATAACAATACACGAGTTATCGTACGGGTGTTTTTTTGTCGATTAGTTATTGTGTTGCGCGATAACAATAGCCTGTTGTATATCGGCAGAAACATCTGCACACTGGTAGGGGCAGGCTACCCCGCCAGTGATTCGATACGCAGCTGATATATCAGCAAGAATAATTCTCCCGCACCGCTGTTACCCCGCTAGCAGCACGGACCACCATACGATCGAGCGAGTGGAAGTCAACTACAAGTGGCATCTACAAGGTCGCGTAAGATACGGCCACTGTGTCACAACACGAAGCTGGATCGTCATTGTTTGTTCTGCGGAGACACTCGATTAATCCAACTATCAGCCGTGAGGTCGTGACTTAGACGTTCGGTGACGTATTACCTTTAGAATTTTTACTATAATTATCAATATTATTACTATGTTATAATATTATTATTAATATTATTATTGATATTATTATTATTGTTATTATTATTATTATTACTACAATTATTATTATTATTATTATTATTATTATTATTATTATTATTATTATTATTATTATTATTATTATTACTATTGTTATTAGTATTAGTATTACTGTCTTGTTTTTTATTTGATCCATTGTAGATTGAAAAATTGTTTTTAAAATTTAATATCAACTGCTTGAACCCCCCCCCCCCCCAGATTCGAATATTCATCGTTTGTGTGCGGTAGAGCGTAACGCTCCCGCAAAATGGAGGACATGCAGGTGCAACTTTTCCTGGATGTGGAAACAAACGGGGAAGAAATTGAAATTTCTCCCATCAGCTCACCCCTACCTTCCCCAGTGCCCTCCCCTTTGCCAAGTCCTGTACCAAGAGTACCGGAAGTACGGGTAAAAGCTTACCCAGATGCCGCTGGCGGTCCCTACGTTGTTTTTTTCCGGCCCATAAAGAAGCCATTGAATATTATTCAAATTGGCAAAGACCTGGCAAAACATTTTTCGGCCGTAACCGAGCTTACGAAGGTGAGGCCGAACAAACTGCGAGTTGTCGTGAGTAGCTTGAAGCAAGCAAACGAAATTGCTGGCTACGAGCTCTTCACGAGAGAGTATCGCGTGTACATCCCTGCCAAGGATGTAGAAATCGACGGTGTGGTTACCGAGGGGAATCTCACTGTCGATGACATTTTGCGTCATGGAGTTGGCTGTTTTAAAAACCCCTTGATGCAAAGTGTAAAGATACTGGATTGCAAGCAATTGCGTTCAGTATCCTTCGAAGAAGGGAAGAAGAAATCCCTCCCTTCGGATTCCTTCCGAGTAACATTCGCCGGATCCGCGCTGCGGAACTACGTCCGCTTGGACAGGGTTCGTCTACCTGTACGCCTGTTCGTACCGCGGGTCATGCATTGCCAAAACTGTAAGCAGTTAGGTCACACAGCCACCTACTGCTGCAACAAGGCACGCTGTAGCAAGTGCGGAGGCAATCATGCTGAGGACGCTTGCAGTGGGGATACTGAAAAGTGTCTTTATTGCGAGGGAACTCGGCATGACCTTCCGGCATGTCCCGCGTACAAACAGCGCGAGGAAAAAATTAAGCGTTCCCTCAAGGAACGATCGAAGCGCTCTTTTGCAAAAATGCTTAAGAGGGCTGAGCCACCCTTGACAGGAAACATCTTTTCCTTCTTGCCAACTGATGAGGGTACATCTGACGATCCCGTCGAAGGGTGTTCCTATGCCTTGCCAGAGGGATCTAGGAAGAGGAGAATGCTCAACTCTCCTAATCTTTCTCGCAAAGGTCGTAAGATAACCCCTAGCGGAATGACCAATAAGACAACACAAAAAGGAAGCGGTGAAGAAAAACCGAAGCAAGTACCCCCCGGTTTTAATTTCAAATCAAACCAGGAGTACCCACCGCTTCCTGGGGCACCAAAAACCCCTCGTGCACCCATTTCTCGATCAGAAGATAAAAAAGAAACAGGGTTCATAAAATTTTCTGATATTGTGGACTGGATATTTAAAACATTCAACATACCAGATCCCCTACAAAATATTCTTCTTGCCCTTCTTCCTACAGTGAAAACCTTTTTGAAGCAACTAGCAGCAACTTGGCCCCTCATTTTAGCTATTAAATCTTTCGATGACTAATACGGCGAAAGAGGTTAGGAATTTTTTCACTGTATTACAGTGGAATTGCAGAAGTATCATCCCCAAATTCGATTTATTTTCTCATTTGATGAATACATACAATTGTGACGCATTCGTGCTCTGTGAAACCTTTCTCAATTCGAACGATCAACTCAATTTCCACGATTTTAACATTATTCGTCGAGATCGAGACTCACACGGTGGAGGGGTACTTTTAGGGATCAAAAAGTGCTATTCTTTTTTCAGAATCGACCTCCCCTCGATCTCGAATATTGAAGTTGTTGCCATTCAAACGAATTTGAATGGAAAAGACCTTTGCCTTGTTTCGTTATATATTCCCCCATCCGCGCGGATTGAACAGAAGCAACTCCTTGATATAGCAGAATTGCTTCCCGCAACTTTTTTGATTTTGGGAGATTTTAACTCTCACTGTTCGCTATGGGGGTCGCTGTACGACGACAACCGATCTTCTTTAATTTGTAACTTGATCGACGACTTCAATATGACACTTTTGAATACTGGGGAAGCGACACGTGTACCTAATCCTCCAGCACGTGAAAGCGTGCTTGACCTATCCCTCTGCTCGACATCACTAGCGTTAGATTGCAAGTGGAAAGTAATCAACGATCCCCACGGCAGTGATCATCTTCCAATCGTTATATCAATTGCTAATGGTTCAACTCCCCCGAACCCAATCAATATTTCCTACGACCTTACACGTAATATTGATTGGAAGCGTTATGAGTCTATTATAGCGGAATCTATCGAGACTCACGAGGAACTTCCTCCGGAGGAAGAATACGCGTTCTTAGCTGGCTTGATAATCGACGCCGCGACTCAAGCTCAGACGAAACCGATACCCGGGGTAACGATTAGACAGCGCCCTCCCAACAAATGGTGGGACAAAGAGTGCTCTGAACTGTACGTGCGAAGGTCCGCGGCGTATAAGGACTACCGGGAGTACGGCACTGTCAACCTGCTTCGAAAGTACGAGGCACTGGGCAGGCAGATGAAGAGCTTAGTAAAGGCGAAAAAACGCGGGTACTGGCGGCGGTTCGTAAACGCGTTGTCGAGGGAAACAGCGATGAGCACTCTTTGGGATACCGCCAGGCGCATGCGGAACCGTGACGTTTCGAATGAGAGTGAGGAGTATTCAGATCGCTGGATACTCGATTTTGCCAAAAAGGTCTGTCCGGACTCTGTACCGGAACAGAAAACCTTTCGCGACGCGTTTATAATAACTACGGAAGAGCCTCCATTTTCGACAACTTCCCGAATTAGGTCCATGGGCCTTCCCCAGGGCTCATGTTTAAGTCCTCTCTTATATAATTTTTACGTCAATGACATCTGTTGGGTTAGGTTTTCGGAAGGAAGAATCTCTACAGCAGCGCGGTTTAATATAGCGACAGCTTAAAGCTGAAAGGAATTTTTATAATTGCAAATTATGTTGTATCGAGTATAAAGTATCAAATAGTAATTCTCACTTACATTTGTCTTTCTTTCGCGAGAAAATCGTTGCTAACCTAGCCTTGTAAAATCAGCACGTTATATAAATCTATTTGTGAGTTTAATTATTTAATTAAGCAAAACATAATTTTAGTATATATGTACTCACTGTGTGAAAGTTTAACTAGAAATTAAGGAAAATAATAACCATTTGCAAAGCCATCATCGAATATTATTACTAGGAAAAAGGAACACGTTTTATCTACTCTAGTGTCTATCCAATTAAATGACGGTTTTCTGACAGCTCTTTAATGATCAATTGAGTTCGTATGACAGCGCAGATTCCACCGTGCTGCCAGAACATCCCCCACCCCGTGACTCCGGTGAAGATCTTCCGGAATCATCAACATCCATCAGTGCAAGATTCACTACTGGGCGCTTTATTTTACCAGTGGCTGTCTCCACTACTGCTTGTCTCACCCTTCCGTCAGTTCCAACTACTACCGCTGCAACTTTTCCACGTATCCAGGATCTACGTTTACCTTCCGCTACATAAACCAAATCACCAACCTTCACGGACCGTACTTCATCAAACCATCTCGTGCGCCTATTAACTGAAGGAAAATATTCTTTAAGCCATCGTTCCCAAGCTAAATTAGTGAGATACTGGGCCCTTTTATAGCTGTCTCTCAACGCTTCAGCCAAGCTAACAGGTGCATTTTGAGGGTCGCTGGTTCCCGACGAGCTGCCGATCAGGAAATGGTTTGGCGTGAGTGCCTCACCTTCAGCCGAACCTTGGCCCATGTATGTAAGCGGTCGCGTATTTATCAATCCTTCTGATTCGCAAAGCACGGTAGCTAAAATTTCATCGGTTAATTGCCTTCCGTCGTCGAGACCCTTCATAGCTTCTTTGACACTCCTAACCATGCGCTCCCATACACCCCCCATGTGTGGGGCTGCGGGAGGATTGAAGGACCATTTCGTCTTAGCGTTAGTGAATGTTGTAGCACATTTAACATTAATCTGCTCGATTTGCCTCTGCAACTCTCGGCTAGCACCAACGAAATTTGTGCCGTTATCTGTAAATATCTCCACTGGAGAACCTCTGCGGCGCACAAATCGTCTTATCGCCAATATACACGATTCTGTTGATAAGTTATACGCCACTTCTAAGTGTACAGCTCTAATCACTAAACACGTGAATACAGCTACATATCTTTTTTCTTTACGTCTTCCAACTGTAACGTCCAGCGGCCCCATGTAGTTGATGCCAACATAACTAAAAGGTTTGAGGTGTGGTGTTAGACGTTGAATTGGCAGTGGCGCCATTCGGGGTGGTTTAGGTTTACATTTAAGCATTTTACACCATTGGCAATCTCTAAACACTTTATCGACTGCTACTCGAAGGTGTGCAATTTCAAATCTTTGTCTCACTTCATTAACTACCGTTTCCTTATTAAAATGGCCGAGTTGATTGTGGTAATGTTCTAAGAGTCTGATTGTGATCGGATGATCTCTTTTCAGTATGATCGGAAATCGTGCATCAAAGGTAGCATAGTTCGCATTGGCGTTTCGTCCTTCCATTCTAAGTACGCCATACTCATCTATAAAGGGGGATAATTTGTATAAACTGCTGGATTTCTCTATTTGAAGCCATTTTTCGGTTGGTTCAGTACTGTTTTTAAGAAGAACTTTAACTTCATCCGGATAGCATTCTCCTTGAACGATTCGCCATAGCATTTGTTCTGCCTTTTGATACTCACTCTGTTGTATAACTGTTTTCACTACTGGCATCCTGCGGAGCAGCAATTTACGTTGTAATTTTGTGGCCTCTACTGTTAAAATCGGCTCTCCAGCTTTTCGACGTCGACAATTATCCACAAATCTGTGTACAAATGCTACTGTACGTACAAGGATGTTCCATTTTGGGATCCTCCTCACGTTTATCAATTGGACTGGAAATATCAGATGGTGGAATAGAAACGCTGTTCTAAGTTCTTCATTCGTTTCGAAACTCGCCGAATTTTGTTGCGGCCAGCGGTGCTTGGGGAGATACAAAAATGGTGGTCCCTTGAACCATCTACTATCTGAATCAGGTTCAGTGTCTTTTCCCCACTTGGTTAATCCGTCAGCCACGTTCTCCTTTGATGGCACCCATCGCCATCCCTCAGGCTGCGTTAGTGAAAGTATTTCACCTACTCGATGAGCCACATACTGCTTATATTTTCGATGGTCTGAATGAATCCAGGAAAGGACTACGCTTGAATCTGTCCACATATAACAGTCTCGGATCGTAAATGTGTGGTTTTCGCATACGTATGTTTTCAGTCTGGCCCCTATAACGGCGGCTTGTAATTCAAGCCGTGGGACGGACTGATTCTTTAGAGGTGCTACTTTGCACTTTGCCATCACCAGCGCGCATTTTACATCATTGGCACTTGCGATCCTGATGTATGCCGCGCAGCCATATGCCGACTCCCCAGCGTCCGTAAATATGTGTAACTCTAATGAATTTGAGCTTTCTGCATTCCACCCAAAAAAATAGTAACCTGGAATTCTTAGTTTATTTATTTTCGGCAGTAACTCTGTCCAACGGAGCCATTTCTCGAATTCAAGATCGCGCATCTTATCGTCCCATTGCATACCAGTTCTCCAAAATTCCTGGATAATAATTTTTCCGTGTATGAGAAACGGCGACAACAATCCAAGCGGGTCGAAAAGGCTCATTATACACCTCAAAGCCATTCTCTTCGATGGTCGGCTGGTGCCATCGATATATGTAGAAAACTCACTCCGGAAATCAGCAGAAAATAAAAGCATGTCTTCTTTCGAATCCCACATAACGCCTAGGACACGTTCCACTTCTTGGTCCTGTCCTAATGCTAAAGGGGGTTGATCTTGGCTTGGAACCTCGCCAAGTTTTATCAATACTTCACGGCTATTGCTTACCCACTTTTGCATGTTAAATCCGGCTTTAGCGTGCAGTGCTCTAACTTGCATCGCTCGTTCCGCAGCTTCTTCTGGAGAATCAGCGCTGTCATAATAGTCGTCCATGAAGGTTTTGGCTTTTATAGCCGCTGCTGCTTCGGGAAAATCATTGGCCCATTCGTCGGCGTTTCGATGCATGACATGTTGAGCTGAACAGGGAGAGCAGCAAGCACCGAATATCGCCACATTCATCAGATACACGTCAGGAGTATCTTTTGGGTCGAATCGGAAAATGAACCTCTGCGAGTGACGGTCCTCAGGTTTGATGCGTATCTGATGGAACATTTCGCATATGTCCCCTCCGAACCCGACGCGTTTTTCTCTAAACTTGCAGATGACAGAGGGAAGTGACGTCAATAGATCGGGACCCTTTAAAAGCTGCGAATTTAAAGAGACACCGTCAACCTGTGCAGCGGCGTCCCAGACCAGTCTCTTATTTGTGGTTTTTTCGGGTGTGTTACCACATTCAGTGGTAAATACCACACACGGGATGAATCAGCGCTTGCCAACTCAGACTTAGTTGCTTTATGCGCATATTGTTTGCGAACGTACTCACGAATTTGTCGATGCACATTGTCTCGCAATTGTGGATCCTTTTCTAATTTTTTTTCTAAACCTTTTAATCTTCGCATTGCCATAGGCATGCTGTCTGGAAGGTGTACGTCATCAGTCTTCCACAAGAGCCCGGTTTCGAATCTGTCACCCACCCGGAGTGTGGTTTTCGATAATATGTCGCGGGCTCTTTTAACCTCAGCTGGCTCTGGTACAGGTACCAGTGACACACCTGTGTCCTCCAATACGAATCGCTGTCTAATCATCTCGTTCAATTTTTCATCGGCGTCACAAATATGTACGTGATGGTGATGGTAGCTGTTTGTTGGCGTATTTGCACCCTTTGGTCCGTAAATTGTCCAACCAAGAAGAGACCTTACAGCGACAGGGTCGCCCTGTTTGCCAACACGACTTTCTAGTGGTGAGAACAAACTCAAATTATCAAGGCCAATCAACACTCTGGGTATTGCGTCCGAATATGAGGATATAGGAAGTCCTTTGAGATGGTCAAATCGCATAGATAGTTCATTTATTGACAGACTTTGTTTAGGTAAGTTTAGTTGATTTACTGAGCGAACCGATATCAAATTATAACGTGTTTGTTCGCCTCTACCGCTGACCTCTATGTTTGCACGTCTAGATGTTTTCTCGTTTCTAATTACATTGGATGTCCAAATCAATCGCAGCGGTTCAGGGGTACCAACTATCCCCAGATGTTGCAGTACGTTTTCTTCTACCATCGACAAAGATGAACGCTCATCCAGAAAGCCAAAGGTGTCCAATCTACGATCGCCATTGTAAAGTGTAATAGGTACAACTCGAAATAGCACTGATTTCTCGGTCTGGCCATGAGTGTGGCACTCGTTCATATTGGTGTTCATATTTCCGCGATGTGAGTCCATACGATGGAGCAGCGGGTGGTGGCGTACCTGGCAACCTCCCACATTACATCGGTATCTCGACCTGCAGCGCCATGTGCCATGATTGTACAGACATACTTCACATAATTTGTGTTTTTCTACAGCTAAAAGGCGTTCTGTCAAGTTCATTTGTCTGAAACGATCACAGTTTCTCGTTCTGTGATCTTGTCCACATATCGGACAGGGATATTTTACTTCAACTTTATCTGATATTTCCTCCTTGCCATTGTGCGTGTGTACATATGCTCTGTCTTTTAGCTTCACTCTTTCGTTTTTAGAACAATCGATTTTTGGTGTATCTATACAAGTGACTTCACTAGCGTCAATCATCAACGCTTCCATAAATTCTCCAAAATGCTTAAGCGAAGGTGATCTGAATTCTCGCTTATATCGCACCCAGTCGAGCTTCTGAGATACTGGCAGCTTATCTACTAGTTCTTCCAACAGTGACGGATTGGATAAATGAGCATGCAGCTTAGCGGCTACTAGATGATCGCATAGCTGTTGCACTTTTAGTCCAAACTTTATCAGTGTGTCAAGACGTTGTGGATCCGGGGCTTTAGTTTCACGGACTTTCGCTAGCAATATCTTTACTGCTGCTTCGGGTCGACCATACAAACGTCGCAAAGTATTAATGATAGACGGCACGCTGTGCGGGAACATCAACTTGGAGACAACTGCTTCCCTAGCGGGTCCTCGCAAGCACTCGCGTAACCGAATAAGATTTTCTGCGTTTGTGAAGCCACACACTTCATTCCCCTCTTCGTAACTGTTCAGGAATATTGGCCATTCTGTCGGCTCACCAGCGAATATCGGCAATTTTTTGGGCCATATTTGTCTTGCTGCAATCTGATGCGCATTTGGCCCAACATTGTGTGTATTGTTGACATGGGACTGCAGGTTGGACCCAGAGTCCAAAAAAGCAGAGGAGACGTTCGACACAGTTTCGATTTTGTCCTTGTTCGCGTTCTGTAACCCTCTCAGCCAATTTTTGGTATGATCTGCTGAGCACATTCCGCTTATTTGAGACTTGCTATCGTCGCAGGCAGAGCTGAGATTTTACTCTAGAGCACGCTTCTCTTGGAGGTATTTTTCTTTAGCTGCAAGCTGCTTTGCTCTGAGAGCTCGTGCTTTCTCCTGTAATGCTTTTTCTTCATCCAACCGTAGCTGTTCTTCCGCTAACTTCTCTTCTTCAAGCCGATGTTCGTCCTTTAGCCGCTGCAGCGTTAAATTTGTTCGCATTTGCGCACTAAACGTTTTCGTGTTCGTCGATTTTATATCAGCGCTCATTAGGCTACGATCATCTTTTCCTGTGGGTCTGTATAAATCTCTGGATACACCTGGATCCGATAGTCGATCGGTTTTTTTATTCGACATTGCCGCGCCCGTGTCACTAGCAGCATTTTTCATGGGCTTCACATTGCCATCTACTTTCAATGAAGTCTTTTTGGCCTTTGATTTATTTGTACTGGTAATAGGGGCAAAGGCGCGTAGCAATGAGACACATTTCACACATTTCCATGGTCTCTTCTCTACACCGGGAGATTCACTAGCACACGTATAATGGTACCACTTGCTACAAGCATCACAAGATACCATTCCATCATCCGCATCGTCCGGTCTATCACAGGCCTCGCAGTTGAAATCCTCGCTATTCATGTCGAACCCAAATCTTTAAGTTTGTTGGGTTAGGTTTTCGGAAGGAAGAATCTCTACAGCAGCGCGGTTTAATATAGCGACAGCTTAAAGCTGAAAGGAATTTTTATAATTGCAAATTATGTTGTATCGAGTATAAAGTATCAATTAGTAATTCTCACTTACATTTGTCTTTCTTTCGCGAGAAAATCGTTGCTAACCTAGCCTTGTAAAATCAGCACGTTATATAAATCTATTTGTGAGTTTAATTATTTAATTAAGCAAAACATAATTTTAATATATATGTACTCACTGTGTGAAAGTTTAACTAGAAATTAAGGAAAATAATAACCATTTGCAAAGCCATCATCGAATATTATTACTAGGAGAAAGGAACACGTTTTATCTACTCTAGTGTCTATCCAATTAAATGACGGTTTTCTGACAGCTCTTTAATGATCAATTGAGTTCGTATGACAGCGCAGGTTCCACCGTGCTGCCAGAACAACATCGATGAATGTCTTGCAAATTCATGCACGCTACGGCAACTTGCAGACGATAGCGTTGTATCCATTACTGGTAGCGAAGCTAGCGATCTGCAAGGACCATTGCAAGATACCTTAGACAATTTGTCTGAATGGGCTCTTAAGCTGGGTATCGAATTCTCTCCGGAGAAAACTGAGTTGGTCGTTTTTTCTAGGAAGCATAACCCAGCTCAGCTGCAGCTCCTACTAACGGGTAAAACGATCTCTCAGGTTTTAGTCGCTAAATATCTCGGGGTCTGGTTCGACTCTAAATGCACCTGGGCTTGTCATATTAGGTATCTGACACAAAAATGCCAACAGAGGATTAATTTTCTTCGTACGATTACCGGAACCTGGTGGGGAGCCCTCCCAGGAGACCTTCTGAGGTTATACCAAACAACAATACTGTCAGTTCTTGAGTACGGTTGTTTCTGCTTTCGCTCCGCTGCGAACACGCATATTTTGAAACTAGAAAGAATACAATGTCGTTGTTTGCGTATTGCCTTGGGTTGCATGCAGTCGACCCATACGATGAGTCTTGAAGTGTTAGCGGGTATTCTTCCGTTGAAACATCGTTTTTGGAATCTCTCTTACCGGTTGCTAATTCGATGCACAGTTATGAACCCATTAGTAATTGAAAATTTCGAGAGGTTGGTCGACCTTCAATCTCAATCCAGATTTATGACTTTATATTTTGACTATATGGCTCAAGATATTAATCCTTCTTCATACGATTCCTCCAATGTCGCACTTTTAGATACTTCTAATAATGCTATATTCTTCGACACCACCATGAAACAAGACATTTCTGGTATCCTGGATCAATTGCGACCCCAAGAGATCCCTAAGATTTTTTCCAATAAGTTTAAACATGTTAGTTATGATAAAAGGTTTTACACTGACGGATCTAATCTAGATGAGTCCACTGGTTCGGTGTTTTCCACCAAAAATTTTACCGCCTCCTACAAACTCGATGCTCCTGCTTCCGTGTACGTCGCAGAACTTGCTGCTATTCAGTACTCTCTTGGAATCATCGAAACCCTACCCATAGACCACTACTTCATCTTCACAGATAGTCTCAGTGCCATTGAGGCTCTGCGATTGATGAAGACTGTGAAGCACACCCCGTATTTCCTGGGGAAAATACGGCGGTTTTTAAGTGCTTTAACAGATAAAAATTACCGGGTTACCTTAGCGTGGGTCCCTTCTCATTGCTCGATTCCGGGTAATGAAAAGGCTGACTCTTTAGCTAAGGTGGGTGCTATTGATGGCGATATTTATGAAAGACCAATTGCTTATGATGAATTTTATAGCATTTTGCGTCAGAGAACACTCAACAGTTGGCAATCATCATGGAACTCAGATGAACTGGGACGGTGGCTACATTCCATTTTTCCTAAGGTATCGACGAAAGCATGGTTCAAGGGGTTGGATGTAGGTCGGGACTTCATTCGCGTGATGTCCAGATTTATGTCCAATCACTACACGTTAAACACGCATCTCTTTCGTATAGGGCTTGTAGACAGTAATCACTGCATTTGTGGCGATGGCTACCATGACATCGAGCATGTTGTTTGGTCGTGTGCCGAATTCTGTGATGTTAGGTCCGAGCTTATAGATTCCCTCCGGGCCCGAGGAAAACAACCGAACGTACCCGTTAGAGACATTCTGGGAAGCGGTGATATCCAGTACATGACACAACTGTACTGTTATTTGAAAAAGACTGACATTAAAATTTAATATTCTTTTGTCTATTTGTCAGAATACCCGTATACGACGCTGGAGACACGATCACGAAGAGCCTAAATCTATGTTTAAAAAACAAAAAAGAACACCAGTCGAAACACAAATAGATCGTATATCTTAATTAGTTTAAAGCAAGAATTGTATTTCCCTCCTCTCACCTTAAATCCCCACTAGCTCGTAGTCGGCCGCGAGAATAAATAAAAGGCCTCCCTCTTTTCCCTGCTAACGTAGAATTAATACGAATTGTACTTGGCTCAGTAAAACAGAAAATGTATCGTGCCGTGTCAAATAAACTAATTTTATACCATAGTGCGGTTAGACGTAGTCCTACGTCAAAATCACATTTCCGATGTTTTCGTTGTTTTGAAAATAGTAACACATTACGGGATTAGAAATACTTTTTTTACTTTTACCAAAACTAGATCTTGGAACATTTGGCGGGAGTAAAGGCCGCATTTCATTAGTTTGATCTTTTTTTTGACGTAGAATTACGTCTTACGGCAACATATACAGGGGACACTTTCTACCGTGACGTTACAACGTTTTGACTATTCTGTTGGCATCATTTTAATTCTAACTTGTATTTTTTCATGAAACCCTTTCATATTATTACAGATTCGAAAAGTAGACGAAATTTCATAAAAGAATGATGTAAAGGATATTTGTTTATTTCGTTTATATTGGTGAGTAAAAATGTAGCGTGACGTTACAATGCGCGAGAAATTGAGGTGTCGGGACTTTTCTTACAAAAGTCAATAACTCTGCTCTGTTTGGAGTTTTATAACAATTTCTTCTTCCACAATTTGATAACAAATAATAATCGAACATTTTGCCATGTTTGGAGTGCCTACAACTGGTAACATCTATATTTGAGAAGCTTTTATATTTCGTGACGTTACAACGCTCATTTTTCAGCAAGGGGTATTCTCACTCCGTTGTAACGTCACGAAAATATGAATCAGTCGATATCCATTATATATCACTTATTTCTTAGACATTTTTATATGAAATAGTTCAATATCTGATTTTATATATTTCTACTTCTACTTTATGCACTTGGTTTGTGGGGTTATCATAAACTACGTAACAAATTTACTTTGTCGTTTAATGTTTGGGAATGCAGAACCCACCTTAAATTTGGAGATTTTCAGTGAAGGAATGTGAGTAATGATCAAATCAATTCTTTTCATAAGTGACATATGTATCATAAATATTCTCAAAAGTGTCTTATATGACATTATGTGTCAAACATATTAATTTTATTTTCATTGTAGTTTTTTCACAATGTCTGAGTACGTTAGCAGTTTATTCAGCATTTATATTAAAAACAAGTTTACAAATGTGTCCTTAATTCCAATAAATACGAGAAACCTTTCAAAAATTCTAATAATAACACAAAAATGCCGCTTTTTTGCTTTTTTCGCTCCCGTAATCTTTCCTTGATTTTTTAAAACTCACACTACTTATTCAAGAAAATTCGAGTGCATTTTTGCCGCTGAAGATTTTTTCATCTAGGCTTGCCCCAAAAATAAATAGCTGGTTTATTCCACGATATGGTGTTGGTCGTTCAAAAATGTTCTTCTCATCGTTAATTGTGGTGATGTCACGTCCCGTAATTGCGATAACCATTACGTTCGGAAGATCAGCTTGAGCGATGCGGACGAAGTATTCATTTCATTAATACGGTTACCTTGCGTCAATAGTTTTTCTCTTAGGGAACATTCGCATGTTACGTAACGCGGGAGTTGACAATTTTCAATCTCCCGTCACGCAATGCATTGTAATATAATATAATAGAATAATATTAGAATTTTCGCCTTTCTCCTAGAAAGGTATAGCAATCACTTGCAAAAGAGCAAGTTCGCGCGAAATGACCTATGGTCGAATATCGACCATTTTTGATTTGTATGAAACTTTGCACACGTATTTGGCTTAGCAAACTGAGCATTTTTCACAGATGGAGATTTTTTACACCCATGAGTTACATTCTAAAAGGGCATATGCCTTTTGGCATAGGTTTTATTCGAAGCATTGTAGCTCAAAAACCGTTGGTTGTACAGAAAAACTGTCTGAAAATGATTTGTAGGGAATTAAAAATGCACCATAAAAAAATATACACTGTACAAAAAAAATTTGTTTTGACCAAAAAAAATTAAAAATAAACAATAAATTTCAAATTGAAATAAAAGAGATGTTTTTTTTTTATTTTTTTCTTTCAAATAAACCTGACGTTAATACACAACTTTTAAAAAATGTCCAGGATGAAGAAATGAAAAATATTTTTTTTATGGTAGATTATTTTTTTTATAAAAATTCTAATTTAAACATTTTTCAAAATATTTGTATTCTGATGTTTTTAAGAGATGCAGAGAGTCATTTTGAATCAAAAAGCTCATGGTAGTAAACATTCTAAAGGCATCGGTTTTCGAGTCTAGTCTAGTCTAGTCTACACTAACACAGCCAGTACTTGAATGGATCCTGGAAAATGATATCCACCATTTAATAAACTGATTTCCATACATTTTTCTTGTCAACGGCCAGGCCTACTGTGTAGCGCAATATAATACAATATAATTTAAGATCGGGGACAATCCGTACCAACCGATCCGTATGTAAGAAGTAATATACCTCATTCGTTGGGAGTGATAAAGCTAAGAAAGTACACTCTTTTGTTGACCAATCTCCTGGGATGGAACATAGGTATTTCCTCCTTATGTTCGGGTTTCGAAACCAAGGAAATAGCGCCTTTACTCGCTTCAACTGTTACGGTTGGAACTTGAGTACTAACTCTAGTCCTAGCATTTTTAGCTTAGGGTTATAGCGCCATTACTCGCTCTCTGAAAGAAATATGGATTAGTAAACAGCAAAAAAAAAACCGCCTAAGATACAAACAAAGTTTGATCGATTAGTTATAACCAAAAATGATCAAAAGAAGTGCTGTTTTAAACAAGGAATTTCTCCAGAAGAGAATCAGGACTTACTTACAGAGAATGTCAAAAA
Organism: Wyeomyia smithii; assembly: GCF_029784165.1. NCBI lineage: Eukaryota > Metazoa > Arthropoda > Insecta > Diptera > Culicidae > Wyeomyia > Wyeomyia smithii. The sequence goes on along the minus strand of NC_073696.1, from coordinate 145,540,090 downwards.
CAGATAAACTTCTTGAGCGTCTGAATAGAATGGAATTGAATATGAGAATATGTTATGTTTCACATAACCCATTCTCAATGTCAAAAATAGTTTTAAATTAATGGAAAGTAATCTATACATATAAAAATGGGGTTCTGTCTGTCTGATCTTGAGTCTACAGACTTGGAAACGACTAAACCGATCGGCGTGAAAATTGGTATGCAGGGGCTTCTGGAGCCGGGAAAGGCTTTTATGATAGTTTGAAATTTCTTCCTCTTCTGGAAGGCACGACTACCATACAAATGAAACACAAATTTCTACATAACTCGAGAACCAATCGAGCAAATGGAGCCAAATCCAGCATGTGAATGTATAACGAATCAAGAAATATTCCTATGGTAGTCTGACACTCCTCCCTGCTCTGAAAAAGGGGGTTCCCATACAAACGAAACACAAATTTCTGCATAGGAACTAATCAAGCAATTGGAAGTTTGGCGTTAGGTGGTCTATGGAAGCAAACAAGATTCCTATGGTAGTTCGACACCGCTTCCTACTATGGAAAGGGGAACTCCCATACAAAAGAAACACAAACTTCCACATGACTGGAAAACTAATCAAGCAAATGAAGCCAACATTCACGGTGAATATTTTTATGCTCACCGCGAATATCGGCTGAACGTCTCAACGAGCACGGGCTCTCACACTCCAGGCATAAGAGTTAGAGCACTGCTTTCTTTTTTTCTGGACTATCGTCAGCCCGATCAAAACGGTTACAGTATAGTTACAAAAGCATAGAACTAAGTGAAATGTCCGTAACTGACCAGTTAGGGCATGGTAGGTGATAAGATCAAATACTTGTCAAGAGTGATATTAAATTTTTAAACTATTTTTAAACTATATTGTAAAACTGCCTATTTTGTTTTGTAAGAGTGTCATGCATTCATAGCTCATTTTTCAAAAGCCAAACTAATCATAAAACGACCCCAACAAAAATCGTCAGATTGAATTTAAGATCGTTGTCTTTTTATTAATCAATCTGCATAGCAGGCAACCCCGGGTTACTGATCTACACCAAATAAGAACAAAAAAAGATTTTTGTTGCTACGTTTTTAGCCCCCTCGTGGTACGGAGAGGAAGAATTATTCATGTACTAGATTCTCTGCCGACTCGAAAAAACCACGTACCAGAGACATGGAAACAAGCAGCCAACGTATTATATCTTATTCACCGAAAACCACTCGAATAGCGCCAACACACATACTATCGAACAATTAAATCAAGCAATCGAACGAAAAAAAAACAACATCGATAACATCAGATTTGCACACAAAAGCGTCCATCGCGAATGAAACTTTGAACTAATTTTTTAGTACTAGAGAAAAAATATACTTAGCTTATTAACAGAAATATGCATTAAGGAAATTCTATGATAACAATAATCCGGCAAAAGATTTTTCCTGCTTTGTCTGTATCCTGTGAGCACTGTTCTCTTCTGACAGTCATTTTCCCGTTTCTTTTCATGCCGGGCAAACGCCAGCGAAGCCATTTTTTCTCCACAAAACGCACATTCGAGAATAATCAGGGCCAATTAACGTATTTAACACCAATTTTTCATGTTTATTTCACTGTTTTCACTCGCAATAATCCAGAAAATATAGCGATTAGAAACGCGTTGCTCGCTACTCTCAGGAATCATCACTGACCAGAGAAACAAAAATGACCGCACCAAACTTTGTTTTTTTATTTTATGATCTTGATTAACCACAACAACGTTTCCTGTAGGTCAGGAACAAACTAAACAATCCGCCAATGAAAATGGAATTTATACCCTCTAAAGGCATCGGTTTTCGAGTTATTTTAAATTTAAGCTCGAAAAATTATTAATATTTCGGAAAATACACGTTTTTCTTAATTTTTCCATTATTCTCTAGCAAAAACCATACGTTCATTGGAATGCTTGATCAAAAATATACAATTCATTCTTTGACAACAAAACGCTTGGATAAATAACTCGAGCGCTAAACCTTATCCTACCTACACGTTCCCCCTTGCCGAATGTTTTATAAAAAAACATGTTCGTCGTGCAACACTACCTGCTTGTTTACTAATAATAACTGTTTGTAAAGTACGCAACCAATAACTACTGGGTTACCTTTCAATATCTGTTTTCATATATAAATACGATTGCACCACTCCAGATGTGTGAGTAACAGTTTGCATTTTGTGAATATGAATAAAGTGAAAATGGAATACACCAAGCCCAAATGCTGTAAACCCTTTCCTGATCATCGGTGCTCATCAAGTTTACGCAAATTAAATGAAAACGTTATTGCAAAATTAAAAATATTGAACAGTCAAGCTCATTTTAATACGTCTTTATCAATTTGTGATTCGTGTAGTTATTGGAATGATAGTCAAGCCACCATTCATCCCTTCGTTGTTTACTATTCGGAATCTGGAACACTTAAGAATATCAGCTTCATCATAATATCGGAAGTACTCCATCATGATACTGTTGCGGTTCAGGTGTTCATTGCCAAATTAATGAGTTTTTTGAAAACAACAATAGAGTTTAAAAAAGCGATATTATTGTCTGATGGAGCTGCCTCACAATATAAAAATAGAAAAAACTTTGCAAGTCTTTGCAAGTTCGAAAAAAAATATAACGTCGATGCAGAGTGGCATTTTTTCACGACTTCTCATGGTAAAGGCCCATGCGATGCAATTGGTGGCATATTAAAACGAATGGCAGAAAATGCAAGTTTAGCTAAAGAACATGAACATCCCTTTACAAGCGCAAAAGAATTGTATGATTGGTCTAATCAGAAAAAAATTAAAAATTCATCAAAAATGTCATTTAGTTGGGTATCATATGAAGAATATGAACAAGGAGTAACAGAATGGAGTAATTTTTTCAAAAAATCTATAATAATAGCTGCCACACAAAAGTATTACTCTTTTGTTCCGATTTCAGAAAATAAGATACAAACGAAGCTGTTTTCAAAAGATGACGAAACATTTACTTATGATGTATATAAAATATAAGGTGAAACTAGTTCTGTGAAGTATCTATGTCATAAAAAATATGTTCCCAAGATAATAAATATATTTATATGACTTACAACATTTAACTCTTTTCTTGAGAACCGTTCGCCCAATCGTTTTGTTGTCAAAGAATGAATTGTATATTTTTGATCAACTATTCCAATGAACGTAGGGTTTTCGCTAGAGAACCATGGACAAATTAAGAAAAACGTGTATTCTCTTGAATAATTATAATTATTCGAGCTAAAATTAGAAATAACTCGAGAACCAATGCCTTTAGAATGTTTACTACCAAGATCTTTTGGATTCAAAATGACTCTCTGCATCTTTGAAAATCACCAGAATACAAATATTTTGAAACATGTTTAAATTAGCATTTTTATAAAAAAATAATCTACCATAAAAAAATACTTTTCATTTCTCCATCCTGCACTTTTTTTTAAAAATTTGTGTATTAACGTCAAGTTTTTTCAAAAAAAACCTAAATTAATCCACCTAGCGGTCAGACTCAGCCATTCTCATTCAAACTTATTATTTGTAAAAATAGATTCACATGAATGCTTAAATCCAAATTTCTTTGGGTTCTAAAATATTGATGTTGTAATTTAAGTATAAAATATGAAATTTGACGTAATGTAAGTGCTTAAGAAATAGCGAAATATGAATCCGTTCGCAAAAATAAATCAATAGGGTCTTATGGGGCAACAAGACTTTCCATATGAAAATGATTTTATGAAAATCGGTCCAGCCATCTCTGAGAAACATGAGTGAGATTAAACAGTCTCAAGAACACGTTTCTTTCTGTAACTTCTGAACCATATGTTCAATCTTTATAAAATTCAAAAGTTGAGGGGTTTTTAGGTAGCCCGTTTATTTGAAACCAATTTTGTTCAAATCGGTTGTGTAGTTTCTGAGAAATTGATGTTTCGTGATTTTTAATTTGATACATAACCTTTAAACTAGATATCAGACTACAATAAAATTAAATAGGGTCTTATAAGGCAACTAGACCTTTCATTTGCAATTGATTTCATTGAAATCGGTCCAGCCATCTCTTAGAAAATCGAGTGAGATTGGGAGAGCGTTACACACACATACACATGCAGAAAATGCTCAGTTCGTCGAACTGAGTCGAGTGGTATACGACATTTGGCCCTTTTGAGCACTTTTATATCTTTAGTTTTTGCAGTGATTGCTCTACTTTTCTAGGAGAAAGGCAAAAAGTGAAATGATAGAAATGACTTTTAATTTCAACTTCAATCCCGAGCAAGGCCGCAAACATTGAAATAGTACAATATTAAATTTAAATGTTGTTGAGGCCACATATTTTGATCGTAGCTATAGTTTCAATCAGTCTGCGGGTTACGTTTCTTTCTATAACTTTCAAACCACATGTTTAAACATTATGAAATTCATTGTTCAAGGGTTTAAAATCCCATTAATTTGAATTCAACTATGTTCATAACTTCTGAGATGTAAGAGCGATTTTCACATTCTGACGCAGCGCCAAAACTAAAAGTTTGACTACAATGAAATTCAATAGCAACCTAAGCGGCAAATAGTCGCTTCATTTGACACCAAGATAGAAAGAATCGGTCAGACCATCTCTGAGAAAGGTGAGTGCGAAAGAAAGGTGCACATACACACGTACACACCCACACACAAACATATATACCTATACATGCATATATGCAGAAAATGCTCGATTCGTCGAACTGAGTTGAGTAGTATATGACATTCAGCCATTTCAATCATTTTTCTACTTTTTAATTAGCCAGTGATCGTTAGGAGAAAGTTAATATGTTTACTTTCATTATGTGATTTCACATTTTTATGAACAACGGACACAGTTACAATCCGATTGCAATGAAATTCAATAGCAACCCATGGGGCAACTAGACCTTTCATTTGACACTAATTTTGTGAAAATCGGTTCAGCCATCACTGAGAAAAATGAGGGAGTTTAAACAACCTCAGGATAACTTTTCTTTACATAACTTTTGAACCATATGTTCAATCATAACGAAATTCAAAAGTTAAGGGTTCTGGGGACAGCTCAATCATTTGAAACTAGTTTTATTGAAATCGGTTGTGTGGTTTCTGAGATATTGATGTTTCGTGATTTTTACATTTTGATACATAACCTCTAAACTAAAAATTCGATTACAATAAAATTCAATAGCAACCTATGGCGCTACTAGATCTTTCATTTGCAATTAATTTTATGAAAATCGGTCCAGCCATCTCTGAGAAAAGTGAGTGAGAAAAATAAGTTGCACATACACACACACACATACACACATACATACATACATACAGAAAATGCTCAGTTCGTCGAAAGAAGTCGAGTGGTATATGACATTCGGCCATTGGGACCACTTTCATACCTTCGGTTTTTCCAGTGATTGCTATACCTTTCTAGGAGAAAGGCAATAAAAAACCGAAATTAATCCACCTATCGGTCGGACCCAGCCTTTCTCATTCAAACTTATTATTTGTAAAAATAGATTTACATGAACGCTTCAATCCAATAAATGTGTATTCACTTTTTGGGTTCTAAAATAATGATGTTGTAATATAAGTATAAAATATGCAATTTGACGTAATGTAAATGCTCAATAAATAGCAAAATAAAAGTAATGATTCTTAATTTCGAACAATTCAATCACGAGCGATACCGGGAACATTCAAATGGCACGATAGCACATTTAAATTATTGTGGCCACATATATTGATCAAAGCAGGTATAGTTTTAAATAGCCTTTGAATTTCTTTTCTTTCCATAACTTTTGAACCTCATATCAAATTGCTATGAAATTACTTACTTGTGAGTTTAAGAGACAACCTGTTCAAATGACACTAGATATGTTCAAATAAGTCGTGTGATCTTTGAGATAATAGACTTCCGTTGTTTTTATAATTTAATACATAACGATTGGAATAAAAATACGATTATAGTCAAATAAAATGGAAACCTATAGGAAAGCCAAATTTTTCATTTGACACTCAGATTGTTGAATTTAGTCCAACCATTTTCGGGAAAACGAGTGAATTTGAAAAGTCACCGGAACATGTTTCTTTTCACAATTTTTGAACCACGTGTTTAGTCACTATAAAATTCATCATTAACCTTTAACTAGCCCGTTCATTTGATACCAATATTGATCAAATCGGTTGTGTACATGCTGAGATAATGAAGTTTCGTGATTTTCACATTCTGGTACTTTACAGACGAAGTTACAGTCCGATTACATTGAAATTCAATAGGGTGTTATGAGGCAGCTAGACCTTTGTTTTGACACTGATTCCGTGGAAATCGGTTCAGCCATCTCTGAGAAAAGTGTGTGAGTTCGAGTAGTCTTCGGAATATGTTCCTTTTAATAGCTGGATTTCACATTTTTAAACATAACAGGAAAAGTACTAGTCCGATTGCAAAATAAATCAATAGGGTCTTATGGGGCTACTAGACCTTCCATTTGACACTAATTTTATGAAAATCGGTTCAGCCACCTCTGAGTAACATGAGTGAGATTAAACACTCTCCAGAACACGTTTCCTTAAATAACTTCTGAACCACGTTCAATCTTCATGAAACTCAAAAGTTAAGTTGTTAAAATCGGTTGTGTAGTTTTTGAGATAATGATGTTTCGTTATTTTCACATTTTTTAACATAACCTCTAAACTAAAAATCCGATTGCAATGAAATTCAATAGGGTCTTATAGGGCAAAAAGACTTCTCATTTGCAATTAATTTTATGAAGATCGGTCCAGCCATCTCTGAGAAAATCGAGTGAGATTGGGAGAGCGTTACACACACACATACACACACACACACACACATACGCACACACACACACATACAGAAAATGCTCAGCTCGTCAAACTAAGTCGATTGATATACGAGATTCGACCCGTTGAAGCACTTTTATACCTTTGGTTTTTCCAGTGATTGCTATACCTTTCTAGGAGAAAGGCAATAGGAGAAAGGAAAAAATTCAACGAAAGGTATAGCAATCACTTGCAAAACCGAAAGTATAAAAGTGCTCCAAAGGGCCGAATGGCATATATCACTCGACTCAGCTCGACGAGCTGAGCATTTTCTGTATGTATGTGTGTGTGTGTGTGTGTGTGTGTGTGTGTGTGTATGTGTGTGTGTATGTGTGCGTATGTGCAGATTTTCATTTATTTCTTAGAGGGGGATGGACCGATTTTCATGAAATTAATTGCAAATGAAAGTTCTTGTTGTCCCATAAGACCCTATTAAATTTCATTGTAATCGGATTTTTAGTTTAGAGGTTATGTATCAAAATGTAAAAATCATGAAACATCATTGTCTCGAAAACTACATAACCGATTTGAACATAATTGATTTCAAATGAACGGGCTACCTGTAATACCCTTAACCAGGCTTCGGAATGGTCACGGTGGAACCACTTTTCACTGCGATAATCGTCTTATTCTTCCTCTGACGCTACCAAGGCTCGCTGTCTGAATACATTCTTAAACAAACATGTCAAATGAGTATCACAATCACGACGTTATTTTCCTCAAACGTATTTTGACATTTTTTCTAGAAATGAGAATTACGCACGTTGAGTGCGTGTATTCTGGAAATTATTTATATCATTGATCTTGTAATAATATTTCTCAACAAAAATGAACGAATTAGACAGAAATAGGCTGAAATAACATAACTAAACAATTGACAGTGTGCATCTCCTTGATACGCGAGTGTCGTTTGACTATCCTTTTCTTTCTGTGAGCTGGGCGGCGATGGTTTGGTTGTTTTACATTTACGAGCGAAAGCAGACTGTGACGCACGCTAAGGAAGCGAAATCAAATGAAAATGGTGACCGTTTACAAGCCTGCCCTTAACTTTTGAATTTCATAAAGCTTGAACTTGTGGTTCAAAAGTTATGACAAGAAACGTGTTTTGAAGACTACTTAATTTCACTCATGTTTCTCAAAGATGGCTGAACCGATTTTCATAAAATCAGTGTCAAATTGAAGGCTTAAATACCCCATAAGACCCTATTGATTTGTTTTGCAATCAGACTATTACTTTTCCTGCTATGTTTAAAAATGTGAAATCCAGCTATGAAAAGGAACATATTCCGAAGACTACTCACTCACTCACTTTTCTCAGTGATGGCTGACCCGATTTCTACAAAATCAGTGTCAACTAATAAGTCTTGCTGCCTCGTAACACCCTATTGAATTTTACTGTTATCGGACTGTAACTTCGTCTGTAAAGTACCGAAATGTGAAAATCACGAAACCTCATTATCTCAGAAACTACACAACCGATTTGATCAATATTATTATCAGATGAGCGGGCTAGTTAAGGGTTAACTGATGAATTAGGATTGAACACGTGGTTTCAAAGTTTGGCTGCCCTATACAATCCCATTTCATTTGATTGTAATTGAACTCAAGCCACGGTTATGTATTAAATTGTTAATAAAACAACGAAAGTCTATTATTTCAAAGATTACATGACTTATTTGAACATAACTAGTGTCATACGAATAAGTCATCTCTCAAACTTACAAATAACAAACTTCATAACAATTTGATATGTGGCTCAAAAGTTATGGAAAGAAAAGAAATTCAAAAGCTATTCTAAACTATACCTGCTTTGATTGATATATGTGGTCTCAACATAATTTAAATGTGGTTTTGTACGATTTGAACGTTCCATGTGTTTAAAGTCTGCAAATGCACGACGAATCGGCCATAGGATATGATCAAAGTCAAAAGACAAATCGTTTTAAATGATTGGTTTTATCGAAATGACAAAATCTTCGACTTTTGGCTTTTGGCGCCCTAATTCTGAATATTGGGGGATATTCGGTCATTTTCAGCAAATTTTCTGGCATCAATCTAACACCGGAAATACTCATATTGGGAGGTATTTAGTTATTTTGGTTGTTTTCCAGAAACTAACAGTGGTCGTCTTTAAATTCAAAATGGTGTCAAGGGTCAATGTTTGGTTTCTATGCATCATCTCGATTACGGAAATATCCATGTTGAGTATTATTTGGTCATTTTCGACTGTTTCCTATAAGCTGCCATTTAGCGATTTAATATGGTACCTGAGGTCAATTGTTGGCTCATTGCATCATTCTGGTTCAAGAGATACTCATATTGGATGGTATTTGATTATTTTAGGCTGTTTTTCACAAACCGGAAGTCGCCATCTTGGATTTCAAAATGGTATTTAAAATAATTTCTGGCCTCTGGATGTCATTCTGGTTGAAGAAACACCCATATTGGGTGTAATTCGATCAATTTCCGCTGTTTCTCAGGAACCGGATGTCGCCAACCTAGAATCCAAAATTGGGTCTGTGGTCGATTTCAGCTGCTGTGTAACATTCTAGATCCGGAGATACTTATGTTAGACGGAAATCGGTCATTTTTGGCTGTTTTCCAGAAACCAAAAGTTGCCATCCTACAATTCATAATGGTGTCTGAAGTCGATTTGTGGTTCTAGTGCATCATTACGATTCCGAAAATACCCATATTTGGTGGCATTTGGTCGTTTGCCGCTGTTTTTTCCGAAACCGGAAGTCGCCATCTTAGAATTCAAAATTGTATCTGTGGTCGAATTTAGCTCCTGTGTATCTTTCTTTATCCGGATATTATAATATTGGGTGGAAATAGTCCATTTTTGGCTGTTTTCCAGAAACCGGAAGTTGCCATCTTACAATCCAAAATGTTGCCTAAGGTCGATTATTCAACATATTTGTTATCACTAAAAACATGCACCTGCCAAATATGGTTCCATTTAGTTGATTAGTTCGCAAGATGTGCAGAAATTTGTGCAGAAACATATCGAACCATTATGGACATATTTATTACCCTTTAAAACATCCACATGCCAAATTCGGTTTCATTTGCTTGGTTTGTTCTTGAGTTGTGCAGAAATGTATGTTTCATTTGTATTGGACCCCTCCTTTCCAGAACAGGGAGGGGTTCCAAACTATCATGACAACCTTTATCGGGACCAAAAACCCCTACATACAAATTTTCACGTCGATCGGTGCGGTAGTTTTCGAGCCTATATGGATCAAACAGACTGACAGACCGGACTACATTTTTATATGTATAGCTTACAAAATCAATATTTTAGAACCTAAAGAGTGAATATACATTTATTGGATTGAAGCGTTCATGTAAATCTATTTTTACAAATAAAAGTTTGAATGAGAAAGGCTGGGTCAGACCGCTAGGTGGATTAATTTAGGTTTTTTTTTAAATTGAAATTTAATGTTTATTTTTAATTTTTTTTGGTAAAAAAAATTTTTTTTTGTACAGTGTATATTTTTTTATGGTGCATTTTTAATTCCCTACAACTCATTCTCAGACAGTTTTTCTATACAACCAACGGTTTCTGGGCTACAATGCTTTGAATAAAACCTATGCCAAAAGGCATACGCCCTTTTAGAATGTAACTCATGGGTGTAAAAAATCTCTCCACCTGTGTAAAATGCTCAGTTTGCTAAGCCAAATACGTGTGCAAAGTTTCATTCAAATCAAAAATGGTCGATTTAATTTTCGCGTATTTCCAGGCGATTTGAAATGATTTGCTCAAAACCGAAAGTATAAAAGTGCTCCAAAGGGCCGAATGGCATATTTCACTCGACTCAGCTCGACGAACTGAGAATTTTCTGTATGTGTGTGTGTGTATGTGTGTGTGTGAATGTGCAGATTTTTATTCTCACTCACTTTTCTCAGAGATGGCTGGACCGATTCTCATGAAATTAATTGCAAATGAAAAGTTTTGTTGTCCCATAAGACCCTATTGAATTTTATCGTAATCGGATTTTTAGTTTGGAGGTTATGTATCAAAATGTAAAACTCATGATACATCATTATCTCGCAATCTATACGACCGATTTGAACAAAATTGGTTTCAAAAGAACGGGCTGTCTTGAAAACCCTTCACTTTTGAATTTTGTGAAGATTGAACTTGTGGTTCAAAAGTTATGAAAAGAAACGTGCTCTGAAGACTGTTTAATCTCACTCATGTTTCTCAGAGATGGCTGGACCGATTTTCATGAAATCAGTTTCAAATGAAGGCCTAGCTGCCCCATAAGACCCTATTGATTTATTTTGCAATCGGATTATTACTTTGCCTGTTATGTTTAAAGATGTGAAATCCAGCTATGAAAAGGAACATATTCCGAAGACTACTTGGACTCACTCACTTTTCTCAGAGATGGCCGACCCGATAACACCTTACACCGCCTCATAACACCCTATTGAATTTTAATGTAATTTAACTGTAATTCATCTGTAATGTACCGAAATGTGAAAATAACGAAACTTCATTATCTCAGAAACTACACAACCGATTTGATCAATATTATTATCAGATGAGCGGGCTAGTTAAGGGTTAACTGATGAATTATGATTGAACACGTGGTTTCAATTTTGGCTGCCCTATACGTTCCCTTTTCTCATCTAGACTTGCCCCAAAAATAAATAGCTGGCTTATTCCACGATATGGTGTTGGTCGTTCAAAAATGTTCTTCTCATCGTTAATTGTGGTGATGTCATGTCCCGTAATTGCGATAACCATCACATTCGGAAGATTGGCTTGAGCGATGCGGACGATGTATTCATTTCATTAATACGGTTTCCTTGCGTCAATCGTTTTTCTTCTAGGGAACATTCGCATGTTACGTAACGCGGGAGTTGATAATTTTCAATCTCCCGTCACGCAATGCATTGTAATATAATATAATAGAATAATATTAGAATTTTCGCCTTTCTCCTAGAAAGGTATAGCAATCACTTGCAAAAGAGCAAGATCGCGCGAAATGACCTATAGTCGAATATAGACCATTTTTGATTTGTATGAAACTTTGCACACGTATTTGACTTATCAAACTGAGCATTTTTCACAGATGGAGAGATTTTTTACACCCATGAGTTACATTCTAAAAGGACGTATGCCTTTTAGCATAGGTTTTATTCGAAGGATTGTAGCCCAGAAACCGTTGGTTGTATAGAAAAACTGTCTGAGAATGAGTTGTAGGGAATTAAAAATGCACCATAAAAAAATAAACACTGTACAAAAAAAAATTTTTTTGAATTAAAAAAATTAGAAATAAACATTAAATTTCAATTTGAAAAAAAAAAGAGTTGAATGAGTTGAGCCCAGAAACCAACGGTTTCTGACTACAATGCTTCAAATAAAACCTATGCCAAAAGGCATACGCCCTTTTAGAATGTAACTCATGGGTGTAAAAAATCTTTCCACCTGTGAAAAATGCTCAGTTTGCTAAGCCAATTACGAGTGCAAAGTTCCATTCAAATCAAAAATGGTCGATATTCGACCATAGGTCATTTGGCGCGATCGAGCTCATGTGTGTGTATGTGTGTGTGTGTGTTTGTGTGTGTGTTTGTGTGTGTGTGTAACGCTCTCCCAATCTCACTCGATTTTCTCAGAGATGGCTGAACCGATTTCAAAGAAATTGCAGATGAAAGGTCAAGTTGCCTTATAAGACCCTATTGAATTTTATTGTGATCTGATTTCTAGAAGTTATGTTACAAATGTAAAAATCACTTATCCTTTTTTTATTGGCTTTTTTCGGTGAGAAAATTGAAAAACAGCTATCATGTGCTTGACGCGTTTCGGTCTACTTCGCTTCGACCATCATCAGACGCCTACAACATTCATTATTTAGTCAAATTATAATTGTATACTCCAACATTCTACACTTACTAATTGCTATGTGCAACCTGTCGGTCAAGTCTGAAAAACTATACTAACAAATTTTCTCTACCTAGCCCCCTACATCGTCCACTTCATCATCGGTAGTGTTCGGCCGCATTCGGGGTTTCGACTTTCTACAGAGCCGAGCCAATAGTCCGTTGTAAGTGGTGTTAAAGTTTCCACACTCACGCTGCAGGTTTACCGTTCGACTTTCCCCTTTTGATGTGGAATACCTCCGCTATCATCCTGGTCGCCGGGTTATCAATGCTCTCCAGTATTGCGGTGTTTTCAAAATTGAAGACATGTCCTTCTTCCATTGCGTGTACTGCTAGTCCTGATCTCGGGTTTCTATTTCTGCAATCGTTTTTATGTTACGCTACCCTCATTTCCAGCATGCGTTTCGTTTGGCCCACGTACGATTTTCCATCGTTCGTTCCACACGGTATGGAATATACCACGTTCTTCTTCTTCCCTGGAGGCACTGGGTCCTTCATTTTACTGAATATTTTATGTTTAATCTTGTTTTGTGGTCGTGAGGCTAGAGTCATATTATTTCGTTGCAGTATTTTCTTAAGTTTTTCACTGAGGCCCGGTACGTAAGGGGCCGGATATAAATATTTGTGGTTGTGTTGTTCTGTTTTCTGTTTCTAGTGTGTTATAGTGTTTGTGTACTCTGTCTTTTCGATTTTTAGATAAACCATGACGGGTAGTTGTTTTTGGTCAAAATTTTTGATCCCAGGTTGAGCGCTTTCTCACGTTTTCCCATACAAGACAGTTTGATCGCCTGATCAAAATGAGCAATCGCAATCGGTAAACCTGCAGCGTGAGTGTGGAAACTTTAACACCACTTACAACGGACTATTGGCTCGGCTCTGTAGAAAGTCGAAACCCCGAATGCGGCCGAACACTACCGATAATGAAGTGAGCGATGTAGGTGGCTAGGTAGAGAAAATTTGTTAGTATAGTTTTTCAGACTTGACCGACAGGTTGCACACAGCAATTAGTAAGTGTAGAATGTTGGAGTATACAATTGTAATTTGACTAAATAATACATGTTTTAGGCGTCTGATGATGGTCGACGCAAAGTAGACCGAAACGCGTCACGCAAATGATAGCTGTTTTTCAATTTTCTCACCGAAAACAGCCAATAAAAAAAGGATAAGCCTTAGACAATTTGTCTGAATATGCTCTTAAGCTGGGTATCGAGTTCTCCCCGGAGAAAACTGAGCTGGTCGTTTTGCCTTTCTCCTAGAAAGGTATAGCAATCACTGGAATAACCAAAGGTATAAAAGTGGTCCCAATGGCCGAATGTCATATACCACTCGACCCCTTTCGACGAACTGAGCATTTTATGTATGTATTTATGTATGTGTGTGTGTGTGTGTATGTGTGTGTGTATGTGTGTGTGTATGTGCAACTTATTTTTCTCACTCACTTTTCTCATAGAGGCTAGACCGACATTCATAGAATTAATTGCAAATGAAAGATCTAGTTGCGCCATAGGTTGCTATTGAATTTTATTGTAATCGGATTTTTAGTTTAGAGGTTGTGTATCAAAATGTAAAAATCATGAAACATCAATACTTCAGAAACCACATAACCGATTTCAATAAAACTAGTTTCAAATGATCGGGCTTCTCCAGAACCCTTAACTTTTAAATTCCGTTATGGTTGAACATATGGTTCAAAAGTTATGTAAAGAAAAGTTATCCTGAGGTTGTTTAAACTCACTCATTTTTCTCAGAGATGGCCGAACCGATTTTCACAAAATCAGTGTCAAATGAAAGGTCTAGTTGCCCCATAGGTTGCTATTGAATTTCATTGCAATCGGATTGTAACTTTGTCCGTTGTTCATAAAAATGTGAAATCACATAATGAAAGTAAACATATTGGCTTTCTCCTAACGATCACTGGCTAATTAAAAAGTAGAAAAGTGATCCAAATGGCCGAATGTCCTGTACTACTCGACTCAGTTCGACGAATCGAGCATTTTCTGCATATATGCATGTATAGGTGTATATGTTTGTGTGTGGGTGTGTACGTGTGTATGTGCACCTTTTTTTCGCACTCACTTTTCTCAGAGATGGTCTGACCGATTCTTTCTATCTTGGTGTCAAATGAAGAGACTATTTGCCGCTTAGGTTGCTATTGAATTTCATTGTAATCAAACTTTTAGTTTTGGCGCTGCGTCAGAATGTTAAAATCGCTCTTATATCTTAGAAGTTATGCACATAGTTGAATTCAAATTAAAGGGCTTTTAAACCCTTAAACAATGAATTTCATAATGTTTAAACATGTGGTTTAAAAGTTATAGAAAGAAACGTAACCCGCAGACTGATTAAAACTATAGCTACGATTAAAATATAGCATCAACATAATTTAAATTTGATCTTTTACTATTTCAATTTTTGCGGCCTTGCTCGGGATTGAAGTTGAAATTTAAGGTCATTCCTATCATTTAACTTTTTGCCTTTCTCCTAGAAAGGTACAGCAATCACTGGAAAAACTGAAGGTATAAAAGTGCTCAAAAGGGCCGAATGTCGTATACCACTCGACTCAGTTCGACGAGCTGAGCATTTTCTGCATGTGTGTGTGTGTATGTGTGTGTGTGTAACGCTCTCCCAATCTCACTCGATTTTCTAAGAGATGGCTGAACCGATTTCAATGAAATTGCAGATGAAAGGTCTAGTTGCCCTATAAGACCCTATTGAATTTTATTGTAATCTGATTTCTAGAAGTTATGTATCAAAATGTAAAAATCACGAAACATCAATATCTCAGAAACTACACAACCGATTTGCACAAAATTGGTTTCAAATGAACGGGCTACCTAAAAAAAGCCCTCAACTTTTGATTTTTATGAAGATTGAACATGTGGTTCAGAAGTTATGGAAAGAAACGTGTTCTGGCGACTATTTAATCTCACTCATGATTCTCAGAATGGCTGGACCGATTTTCATAAAATCAATGGTAAAATGGAAAGTCTTGTTGCCCCATAAGACCTTAATGATGTTTTTTTGCAAACGGATTTTCTTTGCCTGTAAAGTTTATAAATGTGAAATCCAGCAATGAAAAGAAACATATTCCGAAGACTACTTGGACTCACTCACTTTTCTCAGAGATGGTTTACCCGATTTCCACAGAATTAGTATCAAATGATGATGCCTCATAACACCCTATTTAATTTTATTGTAATCGGACTGTAACTTCGTCTGTAATGTATCGAAATGTGAAAATCACGAAAATTCATTATCTTTAAAACTACACAACCGATTTGAACAATATTGAAATCAGATGAACGGGCTAGTTAAAGGTTAACTGATGAATTATGATTGAACACGTGGTTTCAAAGTTTGGCTGCCCTATACGTTACCTTTCCATTTGATTGTAATCTAACTTAAGCAACCGTTATGTTTTAATTTGTAAAACAACGAAAGTCTATTATCTCAAGTATTACACGACTAATTTGAACATAACTAGTGTCATACAAACGAGTCATCCCTCAAACTTACAAATAACAAACTTCATAACAATTTTTTATGCTGTTCAAAAGTTTTGGAAAGAAAAGAAATTCAAAGACTATTCAACACTATTCCTGCTTCGTTCAATATATATGGCCTCTACATGATTTAAATGTGGTATCGTACTATCTGAACGTTCCCGGTATCGCTCGTGATTAAATGATCATTTCTTTTATTTCGTTATTTCTTGAGCACTAACATCACGTCAAATTTCATATTTTATACTTTAATTACAACATCAATGTTTTAGAACCCAAAGAGTACATATACCTTTATTGGATTCAAGCATTTATGTAAATCTAATTTTACAAATAATAAGTTTTTTTCTAGGAAGCATAACGCAACTCAGCTGCAGCTCCTACTACCGGGTAAAACGATCTCTCAGGTTTTAGTCGCTGAATATCTCGGGGTCTGGTTCGACTCTTAATGCACCTGGGCTTGCCATATTAGGTATCTGACACGAAAATGCCAACAGAGGATTAATTTTCTTCGTACGATTACCGGAACCTGGTGGGGAGCCCACCCAGGAGACCTTTTAAGGTTATACCAAACAACGATATTGTCTGTAATTGAGTACGTGTGTTTCTGCTTCCGCTCCGCAGCAAACACACATTTGATCAAACTGGATTGAATACAATATCGTTGTTTGCGTATTGCCTTAGGTTGCATGCAGTCGACCCATACGATGAGACTTGAAGTGCTAGCGGGTATTCTTCCGTTGAAACATTGCTTTTGGAATCTTTCTTATCGGTTGCTAATTCGATGCACAGTTATGAACCCATTAGTAAATAAAAATTTCGAGAGGTTGGTCAACCTTCAATCTCAATCCAGATTTTTGACTTTATATTTTGACTATATGGCTCAAGATATTAACCCTCCTTCATACGTTTCTTTCAATGTCGCACTTTTAGATATTTTTGACAATGCTATATTCTTCGACACCACCATGAAAGAAGACATTACAGACAGTCTCAGTGCCATTGAGGCTCTGCGATCGATGAATACTGTGAGGCACACCCCGTATTTCCTGGGGAGAATACGGCGGTTTCTAAGTGCTTTAACAGATAAAAAATACCTTAGCGTGGGTCCCTTCTCATTGTTCCATTCCGGGCAATGAAAAAGCTGACGCTTTGGCTAAGGTGGGTGCTATTGATGGCGATATTTATGTAAGACCAATTGCTTATGATGAATTTTATAGCATTTTGCGCCAGAGAACACTCAACAGTTGGCAATCATCATGGAACTCAGATGAACTGGGACGGAGGCTACATTCCATTTTTCCTAAGATATCGACGAAAGCATGGTTCAAGGGGTTGGGTGTAGGACGGGACTTCATTCGTGTGATGTCCAGACTTATGTCCAATCACTACACGTTTAACACGCATCCCTATACGAAGGCTTGTAGACAGTAATCAATGCGTTTGTGGCGATGACTACCATGATATCGGGCATGTTGTTTGGTCGTGTGCCGAATACTGTGGTGTTGGGTCCGAGCTTATAGGTTCCCTTCGGGCCCGAGGAAAACAGCCGAACGTACCCGTTAGAGACATTTTGGAAAGCGGTGATCTCCAGTACATGACACAGCCATACGGGTTTATAAAAAATGCTGGCATTAAAATTTGAATTTTTTATATCTATTTGTTAGATCACAATTCCCGTCACAAAGAAAATGATACACCATGCTGGAGACACTAAAAAGAAGACTCAGCATATTTATGTTCACGCAGACACCTCAGACCAAAACTGCTAAAATATAACATCACTGGTTAGCCACGTGAATACATTCTGTAGGGGTAAACAGGGTAAGACCGCCCAGCGGGGTAAGACCGCCCACCGTGATTTTACTACCAAGTTATATAATAACTGAAAAAATTCTTTAACATGTCTATTACAGTATATTTACATAACATTTTGCACCCCTTTCTTTTTTGATAGTGCGCGAACAGTCACAGAAATAATTAAAAACAACCTTTCAGCTGGCAACCAGTCAACGCGCTATTGTTTTGCGGCAACGGGACTTAAGGTTTTTCTGTCTAAAAATCTATTGTTTTATTCGTGAATATACGTTTAACCGCTTGCCTGAATCTGTCTTCTTTCGGAAATATCGAAGGCCGTGAGTAATCTTGTAATTTTGACTACTTTTTCGATGGAATATGAAAATGTTTCACTGGGGGTAAAGTCGCCAACTATACATGGGGTAAAACCGCCACGTATACAAGTGCTTGTTGTTTTACTTCAAGACCCAAATGCCTCAACACTACAAAGGGAATATTTACAGGATCAGTAAAGCAATTTCAAGCCACATAAGACATCAATGTTAATCGACCATTTCCGATTTGGTAGAAGCTTTTCTAGAATTTTTTTTTAACGCGACTAATTTTTGAAAAAAGTAAACTTGTGTAAAAATGGTATTAATGAACAAAAAAAAAATTTAGAGCCAGGACGGTTTGTTTGATCGATATGACTTCTCCGGCAGAGTTGAAAATAGCAGTTTTTTACTTCCGAAAAAAGAACACACTGTAAAAAAATTAAAGAAGAGATATAAAAATAGAACTAAATTTTATTTTAATTTATTTAAAAAAAATTATGTTTCTGCCTGCAGAATCTACACAAGGTAAGCTAAAATTTGATGGTTATTTGATCATGGAGTAATAGAAATATTTATAGCTCAAATTTTGTAAAGATTTTTTCTTGGGCGTCGTTGGTAATTTTGTTCGTCGAAAAAACCATAAAAAAATTGAAAATATGAACAAAAAATCAATAATTATTATTATTACTCTATACATAATAAGTCTTCAAAAAAATCATACAGACAGGTATAATGAGTTTGTATTTCTAGCTTAAAGACAGGTTTATTATAAATTGAATATCTTGAAAAACCCCAATTCTGAAAAATCTATGTATTTTGAAAACAACAAAGAGTTACCTAAACATTGATTTGAACTTGGATAATCAAAAAACAAAAAGAGTTAAAACTTAGAAAAAACAAATTTTTTTCAGATTTTTCACAGTGTAGGTATATTTTATCAAAAAAGAAAAAAAAATACCATCCACAACTTTGTCAAAGACACTATACCGATAAAACCAACCCAACTTGGCCCTAAAAATATTTGTTATTCTCAAAATATGGTGGGTGATCTTACCCCGCTGGTGGGCGGGCTTACCCCGCATGAAAAAGATCTGCACATTTTCAATGAATTTTTAAAATTGAAAAAAAAGCTGGAAAATAACTCATGGGTGTAAAAAATCTTTCCACCTGTGAAAAATGCTCAGTTTGCTAAGCCAAATACGAGTGCAAAGTTTCATTCAAATCAAAAATGGTCGCGATTCGACCATAGGTCATTTGGCGCGATCTGGCTCATGTGTGTGTATGTGTGTGTGTGTGTGTGTTTGTGTGTGTGTGTGTGTAACGCTCTCCCAATCTCACTCGATTTTCTCAGAGATGGCTGAACCGATTTGAAAGAAATTGCAGATGAAAGGTCTAGTTGCCCTATAAGACCCTATTGAACATTATTGTGATCTGATTTCTAGAAGTTATGTTACAAAATTTAAAAATCACTTCTAATCACTGGAGAGCATTGATAACCCGGCGACCAGGATGATAGCGGAGGTATTCCACATCAAAATGCAAGGGGAAAGTCGAGCGGTAAACCTGCAGCGTGAGTGTGGAAACTTTAACACCACTTACAACGGACTATTGGCTCGGCTCTGTAGAAAGTCGAAACCCCGAATGCGGCCGAACACTACCGATAATGAAGTGGGCGATGTAGGGGGCTAGGTAGAGAAAATTTGTTAGTATAGTTTTTCAGACTTGACCGACAGGTTGCACACAGCAATTAGTAAGTGTAGAATGTTGGAGTATACAATTGTAATTTGACTAAATAATACATGTTTTAGGCGTCTGATGATGGTCGAAGCGAAGTAGACCGAAACGCGTCACGCAAATGATAGCTGTTTTTTTAATTTTCTCACCGAAAAAAGCCAATAAAAAAAAGGATAAGCCTTAGACAATTTGTCTGAATGGGCTCTTAAGCTGGGTATCGAGTTCTCCCCGGAGAAAACTGAGCTGGTCGTTTTGCCTTTCTCCTAGAAAGGTATAGCAATCACTGGAATAACCAAAGGTATAAAAGTGGTCCCAATGGCCGAATGTCATATACCACTCGACCCCTTTCGACGAACTGAGCATTTTATGTATGTATTTATGTATGTGTGTGTGTGTGTGTGTGTGTGTGTGTGTGTGTGTATGTGTGTGTGTGTATATGCAACTTATTTTTCTCACCCACTTTTCTCATAGAGGCTGGACCGATTTTCATAGAATTAATTGCAAATGAAAGATCTAGTTGCGCCATAGGTTGCTATTGAATTTTATTGTAATCGGATTTTTAGTTTGGAGGTTGTGTATCAAAATGTAAAAATCACGAAACATCAATACTTCAGAAACCACATAACCGATTTCAATAAAACTAGTTTCAAATGATCGGGCTTCTCCAGAACCCTTAACTTTTAAATTCCGTTATGGTTGAACATATGGTTCAAAAGTTATGTAAAAAAAAGTTATCCTGAGGTTGTTTAAACTCACTCATTTTTCTCAGAGATGGCCGATCCGATTTTCACAAAATCAGTGTCAAATGAAAGGTCTAGTTGCCCCATAGGTTGCTATTGAATTTTATTGTAACCGGATTTTTAGTTGAGAGGTTGTGTATCAAAATGTAAAAATCACGAAACATCAATACTTCAGAAACCACATAACCGATTTCAATAAAATTAGTTTCAAATGATCGGGCTTCTCCAGAACCCTTAATTTTCAAATTCCGTTATGGTTGAACATATGGTTCAAAAGTTATGTAAAGAAAAGTTATTCTGAGGTTGTTTAAACTCACTCATTTTTCTCAGAGATGGCTGAACCGATTTTCACAAAATCAGTGTCAAATGAAAGGTCTAGTTGCCCCATAGGTTGCTATTGAATTTCATTGCAATCGGATTGTAACTTTGTCCGTTGTTCATAAAAATGTGAAATCACATAATGAAAGTAAACATATTGGCTTTCTCCTAACGATCACTGGCTAATTAAAAAGTAGAAAAGTGATCCAAATAGCCGAATGTCCTGTACTACTCGACTCAGTTCGACGAATCGAGCATTTTCTGCATGTGTGTGTATATGTGTGTGTAACGCTCTCTCAATCTCACTCGATTTCCTCAGAGATGGCTGAACCGATTTCAATGGAATTGCAGATGAAAGGTCTAGTTGCCCTATAAAACCCTATTGAATTTTATTGTAATCTGATTTCTAGAAGTTATGTATCAAAATGTAAAAATCACGAAACATCAATATCTCAGAAACTACACAACCGATTTGCACAAAATTGGTTTCAAATTAACGGGCTACCTAAAAAAAAGCCCTCAACTTTTGATTTTTATGAAGATTGAACATGTGGTTCAGAAGTTATGGAAAGAAACGTGTTCTGGAGACTATTTAATCTCACTCATGATTCTCAGAATGGCTGGACCGATTTTCATAAAATCAATGGTAAAATGGAAAGTCTTGTTGCCCCATAAGACCTTAATGATGTTTTTTTGCAAACGGATTTTCTTTGCCTGTAAAGTTTATAACTGTGAAATCCAGCAATGAAAAGAAACATATTCCGAAGACTACTTGGACTCACTCACTTTTCTCAGAGATGGTTTACCCGATTTCCACAGAATTAGTATCAAATGATGATGCCTCATAACACCCTATTTAATTTTATTGTAATCGGACTGTAACTTCGTCTGTAATGTATCGAAATGTGAAAATCACGAAAATTCATTATCTTAAAAACTACACAACCGATTTGAACAATATTGAAATCAGATGAACGGGCTAGTTAAGGGTTAACTGATGAATTATGATTGAACACGTGGTTTCAAAGTTTGGCTGCCCTATACGTTACCTTTTCATTTGATTGTAATCTAACTTAAGCAACCGTTATGTTTTAATTTGTAAAACAACGAAAGTCTATTATCTCAAGTATTACACGACTCATTTGAACATAACTGGTGTCATACAAACGATTCATCCCTCAAACTTACCAATAACAAACTTCATAACAATTTTTTATGCTGTTCAAAAGTTTTGGAAAGAAAAGAAATTCAAAGACTATTCAACACTATTCCTGCTTCGTTTAATATATATGACCTCTACATGATTCAAATGTGGTATCGTACTATCTGAACGTTCCCGGTATCGCTCGTGATTAAATGGTCATTTCTTTTATTTCGCTATTTCATGAGCACTAACATTACGTCAAATTTCATATTTTATACTTTAATTACAACATCAATGTTTTAGAACCCAAAGAGTACATATACCTTTATTGTATTTAAGCATTTATGTAAATCTATTTTTACAAATAATAAGTTTTTTTCTAGGAAGCATAACGCAACTCAGCTGCAGCTCCTACTACCGGGTAAAACGATCTCTCAGGTTTTAGTCGCTAAATATCTCGGGGTCTGGTTCGACTCTAAATGCACCTGGGCTTGCCATATTAGGTATCTGACACGAAAATGCCAACAGAGGATTAATTTTCTTCGTACGATTACCGGAACCTGGTGGGGAGCCCACCCAGGAGACCTTTTAAGGTTATACCAAACAACGATATTGTCTGTAATTGAGTACGTGTGTTTCTGCTTCCGCTCCGCAGCAAACACACATTTGATCAAACTGGATTGAATACAATATCGTTGTTTGCGTATTGCCTTAGGTTGCATGCAGTCGACCCATACGATGAGACTTGAAGTGCTAGCGGGTATTCTTCCGTTGAAACATTGCTTTTGGAATCTTTCTCATCGGTTGCTAATTCGATGCACAGTTATGAACCCATTAGTAAATAAAAATTTCGAGAGGTTGGTCAACCTTCAATCTCAATCCAGACTTTTGACTTTATATTTTGACTATATGGCTCAAGATATTAACCCTCCTTCATACGTTTCTTTCAATGTCGCACTTTTAGATATTTTTGACAATGCTATATTCTTCGACACCACCATGAAAGAAGACATTACAGACAGTCTCAGTGCCATTGAGGCTCTGCGATCGATGAAGACTGTGAGGCACACCCCGTATTTCCTGGGGAGAATACGGCGGTTTCTAAGTGCTTTAACAGATAAAAAATACCGGGTTACCTTAGCGTGGGTCCCTTCTCATTGTTCCATTCCGGGCAATGAAAAAGCTGACGCTTTAGCTAAGGTGGGTGCTATTGATGGCGATATTTATGTAAGACCAATTGCTTATGATGAATTTTATAGCATTTTGCGTCAGAGAACACTCAACAGTTGGCAATCATCATGGAACTCAGATGAACTGGGACGGTGGCTACAATCCATTTTTCCTAAGATATCGACGAAAGCATGGTTCAAGGGGTTGGATGTAGGACGGGACTTCATTCGTGTGATGTCTAGACTTATGTCCAATCACTGCACGTTAAACACGCATCCCTATACGAAGGCTTGTAGACAGTAATCACTGCGTTTGTGGCGATGACTACCATGATATCGGGCATGTTGTTTGGTCGTGTGCCGAATTCTGTGGTGTTAGGTCCGAGCTTATAGGTTCCCTTCGGGCCCGAGAAAAACAACCGAACGTACCCGTTAGAGACATTTTGGAAAGCGGTGATCTCCAGTACATGACACAGCCATACGGGTTTATAAAAAATGCTGGCATTAAAATTTGAATTTTTATATCTATTTGTTAGATCACAATTCCCGTCACAAAGAAAATGATACACCATGCTGGAGACACTAAAAAGAAGACTCAGCATATTTATGTTCACGCAGACACCTCAGACCAAAACTGCTCAAATATAACATCACTGGTTAGCCACGTGAATACATTCTGTAGGGGTAAACAGGGTAAGACCGCCCAGCGGGGTAAGACCGCCCACCGTGATTTTACTACCAAGTTATATAATAACTGAAAAAATTCTTTAACATCCCTATTACAGTATATTTACATAACATTTTGCACCCCTTTCTTTTTTGATAGTGCGCGAACAGTCACAGAAATAATTAAAAACAACCTTTCAGCTGGCAACCAGTCAACGCGCTATTGTTTTGCGGCAACGGGACTTAAGGTTTTTCTGTCTAAAAATCTATTGTTTTATTCGTGAATATACGTTTAACCGCTTGCCTGAATCTGTCTTCTTTCGGAAATATCGAAGGCCGTGAGTAATCTTGTAATTTTGACTACTTTTTCGATGGAATATGAAAATGTTCCACTGGGGGTAAAGTCGCCCACTATACATGGGGTAAAACCGCCACGTATACAAGTGCTTGTTGTTTTACTTCAAGACCCAAATGCCTTAACACTACAAAGGGAATATTTACAGGATCAGTAAAGCAATTTCAAGCCACATAAGACATCAATGTTAATCGACCATTTCCGATTTGGTAGAAGCTTTTCTAGAAATTTTTTTTAACGCGACTAATTTTTGAAAAAAGTAAACTTGTGTAAAAATGGTATTAATGAACAAAAAAAAATTTAGAGCCAGGACGGTTTGTTTGATCGATATGACTTCTCCGGCAGAGTTGAAAATAGCAGTTTTTTACTTCCGAAAAAAGAACACACTGTAAAAAAATTAAAGAAAAGATATAATAATAGAATTAATTTTTTTTAAACTTATTTAAAAAAAATTATGTTTCTGCCTGCAGAATCTACAAAAGGTAAGCTAAAATTTGATGGTTATTTGATCATGGAGTAATAGAAATATTTATAGCTCAAATTTTGTAAAGATTTTTTCTTGGGCGTCGTTGGTAATTTTGTTCGTCAAAAAACCATAAAAAAATTGAAAATATGAACAAAAAATCAATAATTATTATTATTACTCTATACATAATAAGTCTTCAAAAAAATCATACAGACAGGTATAATGAGTTTGTATTTCTAGCTTAAAGACAGGTTTATTATAAATTGAATATCTTGAAAAACCCCAATTCTGAAAAATCTATGTATTTTGAAAACAACAAAGAGTTACCTAAACATTGATTTGAACTTGGATAATCAAAAAACAAAAAGAGTTAAAACTTAGAAAAAACAAATTTTTTTCAGATTTTTCACAGTGTAGGTATATATTATCAAAAAAGAAAAAAAATACCATCCACAACTTTGTCAAAGACACTATACCGATAAAATCAACCCAACTTGGCCCTAAAAATATTTGTTATTCTCAAAATATGGTGGGCGATCTTACCCCGCTGGTGGGCGGGCTTACCCCGCATGAAAAAGATCTGCACATTTTCAATGAATTTTTAAAATTGAAAAAAAAGCTGGAAAATAAACAAAAAATTTTCAGTTCTTATTTTCTAAATGCGGGTATTGGATAGAAGAACCTCTTAGCGAAGAAAAAATGAAATTGCAGCCGCAACTTTTTTTTTTATAAACAGAATTGCTTAAGGGGGCGGTCTTACCCCGCTTACCCCTAGTATAAAATAGTTAAAAAACGAAATTGTAACTCCCCTCCTTTCACTTTAAATCCCCACTAGCTCGTAGTCGGCCGCGAGATATAAAAAATGTGCCTCCCTCTTTTCCTTGCAAATTTAGAATTTAAAAAAATGTACTTGGCTCAGTTAAACATAAATTGTATCGTGCCGTGTCAAATAAACTACTTTAAAACTAAAACTAAAAAGTATCAGTTACCACTGCACTTCTAGTTGTTCTAACCGATACTCTTTGGAATCATTATTTCCACTGTATACACACAATTTCACAAGTAAATTGGTTGAAAAATCCCAAAATAATCCACCTAGTGGTCAGACCTAGCCCTTCAAAGCTCATTCAAACTTATCATTCGTTAAAATTCGCTATGTGTTATTTGTAAATTTGACATTGTTGAAATAAGTCGTGTAATCCTTGAGATAATAGACTTTCGTATTTTTACAATTTGTATTAAATTGAACGGTTGATCGGTTGAAAGTCCAATTATAATCAAATGACATGGGAACGTATAGGGCAGCCAAACTTTGGAACCACGTGTTCAATCATTATAATTCATCAGTTAACCTTTAAATAACCCGTTCATCTGATATCAATATGAGTTTCGGGATATGTTTCTTTCAATAACTGGATTTCACATTTTTTAACATAACAGGCAAAGTAAAAGTTCGATTGCAAAAAAAATCAAAAGGATCTTATGGGGCAACTAGACCTTCCATATGACACTGATTTTATGAAAATCGGTCCAGCCATCTCTGAGAATCATGAGTGAGATTAAATAGTCTCCAGAACACGTTTCTTTCCATAACTTTTGAACCACTTTATAAAATTTATAACCACTTTATAAAATTCAAAAGTTGAGGGTCCGTTCATTTGAAGCCAATGTTGTTCAAATCGGTTGTGTAGTTTCTGAGATAATGATGTTCTTTGATTTTCACATTTTGATACATAACCTCTAAACTAAAAATCCGATTACAATAAAATTCAATAGGGCCTTATGGGGCAACTAGACCTTTCATTTGAGAATAATTCTATGAAAACTCACACACTAACACACACACTCTCTTTCACTCACACACTCACATACATACACACACACACACTGACTCTCTCTCTCACTCACACACACACACACACTCACAAACACACTCACACACACACAAATTGGTTTAGCCATCTTTGAGAAAAGTTAGTGAGTTTAAGTAGTCTTCGGGATATGTTTCTTTCAATAGCTGGTGTCGTATACTAACTCTTTCGTACGGCACCGTAAACTATAAACAAATAAAATTAAATTAAATCATTGACCCGCGCAGGTAAGTTCCGTTACACACTCAGCTGTGTTTAACTGAACGCCTGTTGCCTAAGCGTTACATTACACTCCGCAAGGTAGCGAGTGTACTGCAACGCTTGGTGCCCGATTCAAACAGCACGCAAAATGCAGCATTGCAATTCTGATGCTCGTCACTCCAGCTGTTTCCAGTAGGAGCCCAAGTTGGCCATACATGTACACTCATAGAGTTAAGCATTTCGGCAATTGCATTTGCCTATAAAAGCAATGAATTTTCTATGGAGAATGAATAATTATTATTCAGCATTCCGAAGCTACTGGTCTACTCCAGTTCGGCTCACCGGATAGCTTAAAGGACAAAAGGGTCTTGTCAATGCGAACGGTTTTGATTTTCGTCAACTCCGTCACCGCTAGATGAGAAACCTCCCGTCGTAGTTCGCCCAAAAATCCGCCGATCGTTCTTAAATAGTACAGTGCATCGTTTTAAATAGTAATAGCAATAACATCGTTTTTTAAATAGTACAATAGTACTTTGTAAATAGTACATGGCGACCGTAAGTGAAAAACCTGCAATCACCGGATTGTAGATGTCCGCGAAAAGTACGCGCACAATATATAAAGTGTACGCGAATACAATATAAAGTGTTTTAAATATTGCTCTTTGCGAGTACCCGACCAAGAGAAGAAAAAGTACAATTCCTGAAGTTGGAATGGTGCGAGTGATTTGAATTTTCAAACACTTCAGCAAAGAATGGCTGCAGAAAAACAGTGAACTTTCGAAGTACGCAAAAACAATTGTGACTATGTGAATAAAAATTTGAAAAATGGGGAAGTCTAACTCGAAGACGGCACAAAACACTGGAGACCCCCAAGTGAACATTCAAAATCAATTAGAAATACATGAAGAACACCATCAAGTGCACGAATTAAAATTAACATTAATAACGTGCATAGTTACGATCCACCTAGCCATCACGCTATGGCGGATGTATAAGCAATACAATAGAGCACTAACAGCAAAACTCGCAAAATCAGTTGCAAACCTAACGCAACTGTGAAGAACAATAATGTGCAACCCATGTTTAGAAAATGGGAAGTTCATAAACAAAGTAAACAGAGACAATTTAGTGAAAAACATTAAGGGCATCTATATCGCCCACTGAAGAGATAAATAGTGTAATAAAAGGGAAAAAAACAGCAGCAACAATGCAGCATTTGCAACAGAACAATCGACAGCACCAGCAGCCTCAACAAGTCGATCAAAAGCTATCTCCACAACAGCAACCACAACATCATCAACGAACAAGCCAATCAACACAACAACAGTGGGGAATTCGACAAGTGCTTGACATAAACCGCATACAGGAACCTGTCAGACGGCTAAAAAGCACCAAAAGAAACCCAGCAAGAAGAATACGATACCATCAACGGCAGACAGCAACAGCAGAAGCAGCGTCATCAAACAACAGCAGCAGTAACATCATCTACAGCACCAAACAGGTAAACAACAAACACCAAGAAACCACAACATGCAGCAACAGCAGCAACAAAAAGAACAGCAACAACTTTGATAAGTAGAAATTTTTTTTTGTACTAAATGCAAAACAAAGGCTATAAGAATTATCCATTAGCCATAAAGAAATAGCGATAGCAAAGCTGTTATTTCAAAGTTAAAAAAAAATTACAAAAATTCTATATATAATATCAAATTTCACTAAAATATTCAAATTTTACGAAATATCATTTTATTATTCATTCAAAAAGGATAGTATGAGAAATAGACACAACTACGCCTATATAAGCAAAAAAAAAAACAAAACTATATATATAGCGCAATTATAGCACGTACACGCTCACTTAAGAATATTTTAATTTTCTATGACTTTTGCTTATAATAATAATAATTTACTAGTCCAACAAAAACAATTACACTTTTGCTAAGATTATATTAAAGAAAAATTTTTTTTTCACAACTATTTTTAAAAATTATAATACCAATAATTTCTCTAATATCTACTTAGTAAAACAAAAACCTCAAAAGCTACTCAACTTTACAAATGATTTTAAGCAACAAATCCATTTTACACCAGTTAAAATAAAACATCTTCCCAATACTATAAATATTATAACAATACAACGGTTTCTTTTTTCTCATTAAATTTTCTTTTGGCAAATAACGAGCAAAATGGGTCTCAGTGCGATACATAACGTACTATCGCAGCTCGAGAAAAATTAGCAGAAGCCGACCGCAGTTAAAAACTCAAACGAATTAAAACAACTAGTTTAGTTCGAGTCAAAGTGCATATGACTGGAAATGAGATTCGCAATATTCACCCAAATCAAATTGTAAATAGACATTACAAAATTACAATAAACAGTTTCAGGAACAAAATCTTAATTATAGTTGTAAATAATGAACATACCTTATTCATAATTTAAACTAAGTCTTTTAAGTAACCATTATATCTTTAATATAATGTGGAAATAGAGATAAATTTAAAAATTATATTTACCTGAAAAAATCATCTATTAGCGCAAAATAAATTTTTCTTATCCAAAATTTATGTCGTCATGAGAACATGTGACCGATCAATCCATGGACTCAGAGCAACGAAATAAGCTGACAGTCTTGAGTCTGATCAACTCTAGATTTTGGCATATTTTGATAATTATTTTTTATTATTGTTAGATATCAAACCTTGAGTTTGCATACCTAATAGAGTGGATGTTAAAACATACTCATCCAATAAGAGAGCTAATTATTTATTCGATATCAAATTTCGAAAATTTGCTTATCTAAGAGAATGGATGTCAAGTAGTTGCTCATCTTATCAGTTTATTTCAAAAAGACGCAACATTTGTGTCATCGTCCTACTGATGCTAAGCGAAAAGGCTTAAAATCCTTAGCAAAAGTATAGAATAAGTCTCTCCTTATTTCTTTCAAAGTGGCGTAACATTCATTCTACTTGTGTTAAGCACAAGTATAGAAAATAAGAAGAATATTAATATGCCTGGGTTGTTTGAATGTTTTTTATTGTACCCCAGATGCCTGGAACCCAAGAAGGTTACCGGATGCCCGGGACTAGCAAGTAGCTAAAGAAGAAGGTTCAAACTCTAGCGTCTAGAAACCAGTATTTAAAATTTTATTATCTTATTTTTCCCCGGATGCCTGGCACGCTTTATTAGCAAGAAGGACGTCGAGATGCAAGAATAATGCATTTTATTTTTTATGAATATATAGGCATGTAAATGTAAATAAACATGCATGAAAATGTTAGAGCGAAAGTCAGACACAAGATTTTGCCTTTCCGAAATTAAAATAAATAATAGACTAACAAAACTTAGATTTACAAATCAATTTTTTTAGCGTTTAATATGAAAAATATATTAAACCCTTAACACTAATTATATTAAGCTATCATAAATAACAACTAGAATTTAAAACTATCTCATCAACCCTACATCAGTCAAATTACAATTCATTTAAAAACACATCAAAAACCTCACAACAAGACGAACTATAACTAATTAAAACAAAACCAAATCCTTTTTATTACTAAAATTAAATTCAAGAAAAACATTATGTACAACAGTTCCAAGAAGAAGCAAAAAGAAAGATGTTATTTTGTATTATTATGTCAATAAATTACGTTATTATTCATACCAGTTTATAAACAAAATTATAAGAAAAAAACAATTTTTATGTATCAAAATTTGTGAGAAACAACTGGAGAAGGACGTTTAGTTTTTTGAGAGCAATTTCATTCTCATAAAATTACTCTCGTAAAGAGGGATGGTGTCGTATACTAACTCTTTCGTACGGCACCGTAAACTATAAACAAATAAAATTAAATTAAATCATTGACCCGCGCAGGTAAGTTCCGTTACACACTCAGCTGTGTTTAACTGAACGCCTGTTGCCTAAGCGTTACATTACACTCCGCAAGGTAGCGAGTGTACTGCAACGCTTGGTGCCCGATTCAAACAGCACGCAAAATGCAGCGTTGCAATTCTGATGCTCGTCACTCCAGCTGTTTCCAGTAGGAGCCCAAGTTGGCCATACATGTACACTCATAGAGTTAAGCATTTCGGCAATTGCATTTGCCTATAAAAGCAATGAATTTTCAATAAAGAATGAATAATTATTATTTAGCATTCCGAAGCTACTGGTCTACTCCAGTTCGGCTCACCGGATTAGCTTAAAGGACAAAAGGGTCTTGTCAATGCGAACGGTTTTGACTTTCGTCAACTCCGTCACCGCTAAATGAGAAACCTCCCGTCGTAGTTCGCCCAAAAATCCGCAGATCGTTCTTAAATAGTACAGTGCATCGTTTTAAATAGTAATAGCAATAACATCGTTTATGCCTTTCTCCTAGAAAGGTATAGCAATCACTTGCAAAACCGAAGATATAAAAGTGCTCCAAAGGGCCGAATGGCATATATCACTCGACTCAGCTCGACGAGCCGAGCATTTTCTGTATGTGTGTTTTTTTTTCATTTTTTTCAAGACCCTATTCAATTTCATTGTTATCGGATTAATTGTTTAGAGGTTATGTATCAAAATGTAAAAATCATGAAACATCATTATCTCTAAAACCACACCACCGATCTGAACAAATTAGTTTCAAATGAACGGGCTACCTGAAAAACCCTTAACTTTTGAGTTTTATAAAGATTGAATTTGTGGTTCAAAAGTTATGAAAAGAAACGTGTTCTAAAGACTGTTCAATCTCACTCATGTTTCTCAGAGATGGCTGGACCAATTTTCATAAAATCAGTGCCAAATGAAAGGTCTAGTTGCCCCATGAGACCCTATTGATTTGTTTTGCAATCGGACTATTAGATTTGCTATTTCAGAGTTTGGCTGCCCTATACGTTCCCATTCCGTTTGATTGTAATCGAACTTAAGCAACCGTTATATATGAAATTGTTAATAAAATAACGAAAGTCTATTATCACAAAGATTACATGACTTAATTGAACATAACTAGTGTCATACGAATAAGTCATCTCTCAAACTAACAAATAACAAACTTCATAATAATTTGATATGTGGCTCAAAAGTTATGGAAAGAAAAGAAATTCAAAGACTATTGAAAGCTATACCTGCTTTGATCGATATATGAGGCCTCAACATAATTTAAATGTAGTATCGTAATATTTGAGCGTTCCAAACTCATTGATTCCTTGCGATGGGTTTAAAGTCTCCAAATGCACGACGAATCGGCCATAGGATATGATCAAAATCAAATAGCAAATCGTTTAAAATAATTGGTTTTATCGAAATAACAACATCCTCGACTTTTGGCTTCCGTACATCTCCTTAATTCTGAATATATTCATATTGGGAGGTATTTTGTTAGTTTGGTTGTTTTCCAGAAACTAAAAGTGGTCGTCTTTAAATACGAAATGGTGTCCAGGGTCAGTGTTTGGTTTCTATGCATCATCTCGATTACGAAAATATCCATATTGAGCATTATTCGGTCATTTTCGACTGTTTCCTAGAAGTTGCCATTTAGCAATTTAAAATGGTGCCTGAGGTCAATTGTTAGCTCATTGCATCATTCTGGTTCCAGAGATACTCATTTTGGATAGTATTTGTTTTTTTTTCTATTTAGGCTGTTTTCACAAACCGGTACTCGGCTTCTTGGATTTCAAAATGGTATTCTGGTTGAAGAAAAACCCATATTGGGTGTTATTCGATCATTTTTGGCTGTTTCCCTGGAACCGGCTGCCGCTGTATATTATCTAGATCCGGAGATAGTCATATTGGGTGGTTTTTGATCACTTTGGGCTGTTTTTCAGAAACCGAAAGTCGTCATTTTGGGCTTTAAAATTGCCTGTGAAATCAATTTCTGTCACCTGGTCGTAACACTGGGTCCGAAAACATCCATATTGAATGGCTGTTTGCCAGATACTGGAAGTCACAATCCTAAAATTCAAGATTGTGCCTGTGATCAATTTTAAGCTTCTGTCCATCTTTCTGGTTCCGGAGGTTACTCATATTTGATGGGAATTGTCTATTTCAGGCCGTTTTCCAGAAACCGGAAGTTGCCATCTTACAATTCAAAATGTTGTCTGAAGTCAATTTGTGGCTCCAGTGCATTATTACGGTTCCGGAAATACCCATATTGGGTGGTATTTGGTCGTTTGCAGCTGTTTTTCCGAAACCGGAAGTCGCCATTTTGGATTTCAAAATGGCATTTGAAGACAATTTCGATCGATTTTAACTCTTGTGTATCATTCTAGATCCGGTTTTTATTATATTGGGTGAAAATCGGCCATTTTTGGCTGTTTTTCATAAACCGAAAGTTGCCATCTTACAATCCAAAATTTTGCCTGAGGTCGATAATGAGACAAATTTGTTACCACTAAAAACATTCACATGCTAAATTTGGTTCCATTTACTCGGTTAGTTATCAAGATGTGCAGAAGTTTGTGTTTCATTTGTATGACACCCCTCCCTTCCAAAAGAAGGAGAGGTGTCAAAATATTATGGACATATTTTTTTACCACTAAAACATTTACCTGCCAAATTTGGTTCCATTTAGTTGATTGGTTCTCGAGATGTCCAGAAATGTGTGTTTTATTTGTATGGAACCCCTCCCTTTCAGAAAAGGGAGGGGCGTCCAACTAGTATTGACATATTTGTTACCCCTCCCCTTAAAACATCCACATGCCAATTTTGGTGTCATTTGCTTTGTTTGTTCTTGAGTTGTGCAGAAATTTATGTTTCATTTGTATGGGACCCCTCCCTTCTAGAAGAGGGAGGGGTCTCAAACTATCATAGGAACCTTTATCGGCACCAAAAACCCCTTAATACAAATTTTCACTTCGATCGGTTCGGTAGTTTTCGAGCCTATATGGATCAGATATACAGACAGACCGGCTTGACTTTTTATATGTATAGATTACAACTTCAATATTTTAGAACCTAAAGAGTGAATATACATTTATTGGATTAAAGCGTTCATGTAAATCTATTTAAACAAATAAAGGTTTGAATGAGAAAGGCTCGGTTAGACCGCTAGGTGGATTAATTTAGGTTTTAAATAGTACAATAGTACTTTGTAAACAGTACACTGGATTTCACATTTTAAAACATAACAGGCAAAGTAAAAGTTCGATTGCAAAAAAAAATCAATAGGATCTTATGGGCAACTAGACCTTCCATATGACACTGATTTTATGAAAATCGGTCCAGCCATCTCTGAGAAACATGAGTGAGATTAAATAGTCTCCAGAACACGATTCTTTCCATTACTTCTGGACTACATTATAAAATTTATAACCACTTTATAAAATTCAAAAGTTGAGGGTTTTTTAGGTTGTCCGTTTAGGGGAGTTTTTTTCGGCTTCGCAGTCTTTAAAATGTGAAAAGAAAACGATATTTTTCTCTTACACCGACGTTTCGAATAATATATATTCTTTATCAAGGCTCTACAAGTAAATTAAGATCAAAACGATTTTTAGAAAACAAATACATAAATTATGCACATAACATCATTACCGAGAGGACCATTTTCCTGTGAAGTGGTTCTTCGGCTAGAGCATTAATTGTCAAAACAGAAAGTAATCATCCTAACAGAACATCCAAAAATACATTAAATTAGCTAAACATGATATCAAATACAATTCATGCTTCTTACATTATGCAAATTAAAAAAAAAAAAAAAAAAAAAAAACAAATTAAAAACTGTACACTTTAACGAAGCGGAACTCGTAGCACTCTCAATCATACTAAACCAATTTTTCCGTAACCAGCAACCTTGCATGCAAACTCTATTGCGCACAAGTTATGCTGTGTGACACTCGGTGGAAGCTGTCAGCGACCGTTGACGTTTGCTGTTGTTTATTTCTGTACTCCGCTTGACGTGTTGCATGATTGCTGTATATGTTGTGCTTAAGCCTTCAACATCACTGCGTTTGTTTACCGTATGATCGTTCGTGATAATGTGGCACATTTCCAACACGTTCAACGCTGTTTTTCGCCTATGTTCATCCAGGATACACACCTCATTCAACTTGAATGAATGGTTCTCGTCGATGCTGTGTTGGAGTAAAGCAGTTTTTTCCCTCAGGTGATGTATTTTGGCAATAGTAGATGGGCTGGTGGCATGTTCGTTTGACTTGAGCTCATCCAGTTTTTTAATGTTTGACCGGTGGTTGCTGATTCTTGTTTTGAGATGCTGTGTAGTGAGTCCAACATAGCACGCATCGCAGTTGGCACAGGGAATTTTGTAAATGACGTTGCTGCGATCTAATGTTGCGATCCGATCTTTGGTGTTCGTGAACAAATGGTTTATGGTGTGCTCATTACGTGTAGCGAGGGTAATTTCTGGGAAATCTATACGCAGTGATTTCTTTATGCGCGCCGTTAATCTGTCGATGTAGGGCATAGGTTTGTATGTTGTTGGCAATGTTTCTGCTGGGGCATCTTGTACGTTCTTCCTCATTAGTCTGTTCTGCAATCTATTTCGCAGCGATAAAGGATAGTGGTTGACCTTAAGATGTTCGTATATGATGTCGTTGATCGCTTTTGGGGGGAGGTTTGTGCTGAGTTTTCGTACTCTCATGATAAAGTTGGCAACCACATTCATTTTCATATGCAACGGGTGACAAGAGAAAAAATCCAGGAATCTACCCGAGGCCATGGGTTTGGAATACCATTCCGTTTTGATGGACTGGTCTGCTTTGCGGACTAGCACCATGTCGAGATATGGAATTCTACCTTCTTCTTCTCTTTCACACGTAAACTGTAGGTTGCTGTCATAGCTATTGAAAACATCTAGAACTTCTTCGACTTTGTCTGCGGGCACAGCAAGGATTAAGTCATCTACATATTTTTTCAAAAGTGGGAGCGGGAAATTCAACCGTTCTACCACTTCTTCGAGCAATAATTCCATAACTAAATCAGCTGCAGTTGGCGAGAAGGGATTCCCCATGGCGGTTCCAGAGATCTGTTTGAAGTACTGTCCACGAAATGAGAAGTAGCTACATTCCATGCAGAAATTTACAATTTCAATGAAAAAATCAAGGTTGATTTTCGTGTGTCGTTTGATTCTATCCCATTTGGTTATTATTGTGTGTATTACTAGACTCCTGGGTATGCAAGTGAATAGAGATACCACATCCAACGAAATAAGAATGTAGCTTGGTGGCAGTCGTACCGTATTAATGTACTCGCAGAAACTGAAAGAGTCTGTTACATTATACTCACACTCAATCGATGCTCGCACGATGCGTCCAATATATTTAGACAGCATGTATGATGGTCCTCCGATGTTGGGTACGACTGGCCGGAGCGGTAGGTCCTGCTTATGTGCTTTCGGTAGTCCATATATCCTTGGGCAATGCGATGACAAGGTGCGTAGCTGATAGGCTGTTGTTGAATCAATCAACTCCAAGTTTAGCAGGCGATTCACCAAATCGTTGTTTTGCTTTTGAAAACCTGACGTGGGGTTGGTTTTGGTGGGCTTGTATGTGTTCTCATCAGACAGTAGGTGTAGCATTTTTGAGTTGTAATCATTCTCGTACATTATAACGGTTTGTTTTCCCTTGTCAGACTGAACAATAATCGTGTCTGGGTTATCTTTGACGAAGCGCTTTGTTATTTTGCAGGCATGTTGTAAGAATGCGTTCAGAGGATCGTATGATGCTGAATCAAACGTGTGCAGATAGTTCTGAATCATATTGACGACATTGCATCGATTACGATCTCGCACTGATTTATCCGGATTGGAAATAAGGACATTTTCCAAATCCGCGATCAAGTGGAAAACTGGCACGTCAGTGACGGAGGTATATGGCAAAGCGAACTTCGGTCTCGCCAACTGCAGCTGATTTAGTTATGGAATTATTGCTCGAAGAAGTGGTAGAACGGTTGAATTTCCCGCTCCCACTTTTGAAAAAATATGTAGATGACTTAATCCTTGCTGTGC
Source organism: Wyeomyia smithii (assembly GCF_029784165.1). Lineage (NCBI taxonomy): Eukaryota > Metazoa > Arthropoda > Insecta > Diptera > Culicidae > Wyeomyia > Wyeomyia smithii. The sequence goes on along the minus strand of NC_073696.1, from coordinate 145,503,126 downwards.
CCGCAGACAAAGTCGAAGAAGTTCTAGATGTTTTCAATAGCTATGACAGCAACCTACAGTTTACGTGTGAAAGAGAAGAGGAAGGTAGAATTCCATATCTCGACATGGTGCTAGTCCGCAAAGCAGACCAGTCCATCAAAACGGAATGGTATTCCAAACCCATGGCCTCGGGTAGATTCCTGGATTTTTTCTCTTGTCACCCGTTGCATATGAAAATGAATGTGGCTGCCAACTTTATCATGAGAGTACGAAAACTCAGCACAAACCTCCCCCCAAAAGCGATCAACGACATCATAGACGAACATCTTAAGTGCAACCACTATCCTTTATCGCTGCGAAATAGATTGCAGAACAGACTAATGAGGAAGAACGTACAAGATGCCCCAGCAGAAACATTGCCAACAACATACAAACCTATGCCCTACATCGACAGATTAACGGCGCGCATAAAGAAATCACTGCGTATAGATTTCCCAGAAATTACCCTCGCTACACGTAATGAGCACAACATAAACCATTTGTTCACGAACACCAAAGATCGGATCGCAACATTAGATCGCAGCAACGTCATTTACAAAATTCCCTGTGCCAACTGCGATGCGTGCTATGTTGGACTCACTACACAGCATCTCAAAACAAGAATCAGCAACCACCGGTCAAACATTAAAAAACTGGATGAGCTCAAGTCAAACGAACATGCCACCAGCCCATCTACTATTGCCAAAATACATCACCTGAGGGAAAAAACTGCTTTACTCCAACACAGCATCGACGAGAACCATTCATTCAAGTTGAATGAGGTGTGTATCCCGGATGAACATAGGCGAAAAACAGCGTTGAACGTGTTGGAAATGTGCCACATTATCACGAACGATCATACGGTAAACAAACGCAGTGATGTTGAAGGCTTAAGCACAACATATACAGCAATCATGCAACACGTCAAGCGGAGTACAGAAATAAACAACAGCAAACGTCAACGGTCGCTGACAGCTTCCACCGAGTGTCACACAGCATAACTTGTGCGCAATAGAGTTTGCATGCAAGGTTGCTGGTTACGGAAAAATTGGTTTAGTATGATTGAGAGTGCTACGAGTTCCGCTTCGTTAAAGTGTACAGTTTTTAATTTGTTTTTTTTTTTTTTTTTAATTTGCATAATGTAAGAAGCATGAATTGTATTTGATATCATGTTTAGCTAATTTAATGTATTTTTGGATGTTCTGTTAGGATGATTACTTTCTGTTTTGACAATTAATGCTCTAGCCGAAGAACCACTTCACAGGAAAATGGTCCTCTCGGTAATGATGTTATGTGCATAATTTATGTATTTGTTTCTAAAAATCGTTTTGATCTTAATTTACTTGTAGAGCCTTGATAAAGAATATATATTATTCGAAACGTCGGTGTAAGAGAAAAATATCGTTTTCTTTTCACATTTTAAAGACTGCGAAGCCGAAAAAAACTCCCCTGAGTAAACTAACAGTCGATAAAAAGTATAGTTGTCCGTTTATTTGAAACCAATTTTGTTCGAATCGGTTGTGTAGTTTCTGAGATAATGGTGTTTCATGATATTAACATTTTGATACATAACACACAAACTAGAAATCCGATTACAATCAAATTCAATAGAGCCTTATGGGGCAACTAGACCTTTCATTTGAGAATAATTTTATGAAAACTTACATACTCACACACACACACTCACACAAACACACTCACACACACACACACTCACACACACACACACTCACACACACTCGCTCTCCCTCTCACTCACTCACACACACACACATTCACACACACACTCACACACACACACACACACTCACACACACACTCACACACACACACTCTCTCACTCACACACACTCACTCTCTCACTCACACACACACACACACTCACACACACACACACTCACACACACACTCTCTCACTCACACACACTCACTCTCTCACTCACACACACACTCACACACACACACTCACACACACACACACTCACACACACACACACTCACACACACACACTCACACTCACACTCACACACACACACACACACACACACACACACACACACAAACACATACTCACACACACACATACACTCAGAGTGAATTTACCGCAGTCGGTTGGATAAATTTCAGTGGTGCGTTTTTTCATCGTCGTTTTGGGAATTGAAATTGAAACAAGTATTGGCATTTTATTTATAGCCGCAGTGTTTTTACCTTTTCAATGCACTGGTGAGCGAAAAAATTATTACAAGGGAGATTTGCAAAAACCCACAAGAAATAAATCAAATTTTTTAATCATCGGTGATTTTAATGCGAAACATCCAGCTTGGAATAAAATATTGTTTAATGACTGCTCGGCTGGATTCTATTCAGTTTTATTTCCAAATGGTCCTACATGTTATTCTTCTATTAGGAATTCATCTACAATTGAATTGGTACTAGCAAATCAAAGTCATTCATGCAGTGATTAATCAACTCATGCTGACTTTGATTCAGATCCTCTTCCCATAACATTTTTTATTTCCCATGAAACTATTTTAAATCCCACTAGATCTGTGTTAAATTATCTCAAGACTAATTGGGATAGATATCGTTTTACGTTCGAAGAAAATTTGAATGATGATATTATTTTACAAAATAGTGCTGACATTGACAGAGCGTTATATAATTTTAGCAGCTTGATACTCAATGCCCGGAATTTATCAGTTCCTAAGGCTCGAGTGAAATTTAATGCACCAATTATTGACAGTGAACTTCAACTTCTTATACGTGTAAAGAATAATTAAAGAACCCAATCGTTTCCTTTCAATATTGTTCCCTTTTCACAAAGATATGTTCCTTGATCAAATATAATTAGATAAAAAGCAATCCGAGAGTCCACACGTAGTTTTATTTGCACTTAACCGAAGGTTATTCTAGATTATTAGCTCAGTTTACAAATCTGTAGACAGGATAACGCGGACGGGAGAAAACACCGTGTTCAGAGTTTCGCTTAGGCGGGTTTACGTGGAATTGGCCGAGGATTTCGGGAATACGTAGCCGGGCAAAACGTTAAATCGAAAAGATGCGGTAATTTTATAATAAAGTGGCAGATAACGTTGTGGGGAATCGAGTGATTAGAACAAGCGAATTTTTGAAGAAACTGGACGGTTGCGGTCAGAAGTGAACCACAAGACTTCAAAAGGTTTAGTTAAATTGAATAAGTGTGAATCGCTGGTAAACGTGGTTAGATCTGGTAACGATAATCGCCATTTTGTTTGGACACTGATCTCTAGTTTGGTTCGTAGTGTGATGAGTGACTCAGAAACTGAGACACCAGTGGGTGATAGCACGAAAATTACTATCCGGAACAAATCGAAGATGGATGACAACGAAAAATTAAGGCTAGAGAATGAGCGACTGCGGCAACAAATCGAACTGTTGCAAACACAACGGCAGCTCCAAGAGGCACTCACGCAATTACATACTCGAACGAAGATGCCCGAGCTGAAAGAGCAGGAAAGTCTGATTAGCAAGTTCGATCCGAAAGATCTAACCAGTCTAACAGCGGAAGAATGGGTAAAGTCGATTGAGAGCGTTGCTAGGGCTTATAATTGGACTGAAGATGCAAAGTTGTATTGTGCGCGGCTACAGCTGCAAGGGGCAGCGCGACTGTGGTTTGAAACGGTGAAAGACGAAGTCACCGACTGGAGATCATTTTCTATCGCGATCAAAGCAGGTTTTCCATCTTCGAAAGGATCGATACACTACCATAACGTTCTGCAAAATCGTCGCCGACAAACTACCGAAACAATAGAAGAGATTGTGTACTGTAAGAACGCAATGGGAAAACGTGGTTGTTTTGATGAGCAGACTATTATAACGTACATAATAAATGGACTTTCAGGATTTTTAGCTCGGTCTAAAGTGAGTGTTTCGAACACCAATACAGTGCAAGAGCTTTTAGTACAGTTGAAGTGGATCGAACGAATGCAAAGTTTATCTGGTCCACAAACAGAACCTCAAAAAGCTATTGTACCGAAGCCAATAAATTTTGAGAGTTCGGGTAATCCGAGTGGTATTGATGCTCAAGTGAAAAGAAAAAAATGTTTTCGTTGCCATCAAGAGGGCCACTGGAAACGTGACTGTCCGCTGGTGCACCAGAAAGTGGTTAATAACCAAGCTATTAAGATGATCCAGCGGAAAAGTGCTTTCATGAAGTCGGTGGTTATCGGTAGTTTAGAATTGATCGCGTTAGTGGATACCGGAGCGAAAGTCTCTACAATTCAGCAAAGCTATGCGTCAAAGTGTGGCGAACTACATCCATGCGAAAAAGTGCTGCAGGGTTTTGGTTTATGGCAGGTTGCAGTAGCATCGTTTTGTGCAGCCAAAATCACGATCGATCAAGTGGAACTGTCAGCGATATTTCATGTAGTGCCCGATTATGTACAGGAAATGCCAATCGTAATCGGTGAAAATATCATTCACCAAGATAATTTAGTGATGGTGAAACGAGGAGCCGAAGTGAGATTTCAACTGGAATTGCAAGAGCAAACTGACAATGACTTTGAACATAGTGCTAATAAGAAGCAAGTGGCCATTTTCAAAATCGACGTAGCTCAAGAAAATAGTGAAATAGTTATGGAGGACATAAAGTGTGGCGGAACACGAGCTGCTCAAGGCCAATTACTACGTGTGATAAATGAATATCGTCAATGTTTTGCTAAAACTATGAAAGAGCTTGGGGTGGCCAACGATGTTGAAATGAGAATTGTGCTCCGGGATGCGGAACCGGTATATGTGAAACCAAGAAAGCTAGAATTTGCTCGGGAAGCGGCTCTGGGTGAAATAGTTGCAGATTTAGTGGAAGCTGGAATCATCGAGGAAATTGAGTCTCCTTACAACAGTCCGGTAGTCCTAGTGCCGAAAAAGGACAATCAGTTTCGAATGGCGGTGGACTATAGACAGCTTAATGCGAAGACTGTGAAAGATCGATTTCCGATGCCGGACATAGAGAGTTGTCTCAACAAACTGTCAGGCGGGAGGATCTTTATCCTTGTTGATCTATATAGCGGCTTTTACCAAATTCCGCTTGCGCGACATTCTCAGGATTATACCGCGTTTTCTACGAAAGATGGGCATTTTCGGTTTCTTCGGATGCCATTTGCATTAGTTAATGGATGTGCTGTGTTTCAGCGTACGATTAATAAAGTTTTGAGCATGGTGAAGGAGGATGACGTCGTTGGATATATGGACGACCTGATCATAGCTGGAATAACAGAAGCGGAAGTGCCAGGAAAATTCCAAAGATTGTTGATGATACTACAAAAAGTCGGCTTAACGATCAACCTAAAGAAGAGCCTATTTTTTGAGGAAACTGTTATCTTTCTGGGTTTCGAGGACAATCAAGAAAGAGTCAAACCGGGTCATCTGAAGACAGAAGCTGTTAGAAGATTCCCAATCCCCACCTCGATAGGACAAGTACAGCAGTTCATTGGTCTCTCGGGATTTTTCCGAAGATTTGTGAAGGGTTACAGTATTATTGCCGCCCCACTTTACAAATTGCTGAAAAAGAATGCAATATTCGAATGGAACCAGGAACAACAACAAGCGTTTGAAACGATTAAGTCTATTTTGAGCAGTAGACCGCTGTTAGCCTTTTTTGATCCAGAGCGTGAGCTAGAGTTGCATACCGATGCCTCCTCAATGGGACTCGCCGCGGTGTTATTAATGAAGGTAGAAGAAGGTCTCAAACCTCTAAGCTATTTCATCAGAAAAACCAACAATGATGAATGCCGCTATCATAGCTATGAGCTGGAGATGTTGGCGGTTGTAGCGGGTGTCGAACGGTTCCGCTATTATCTACTAGGAAGGAAATTTGTCATCAAAATAGATTGCAGTGCGGTGAAGGATGCGTTTAAAAAAAGAGACATCAATCATCGAATCGCAAGATATTTTCTGAAGCTGTTGGAATACGATTTCGATATCGGATATCGACCGGGTGCAGCAATGGCTCATGTCGATTCGTTGAGCAGAAATCCCGTAGAACCTCCAGGAGAAGTCCAATTGGTAGGAGAAAAATAATGTCACTCGAAATCAGTAATGGTGACGCGCTTGTTTCCATGCAACGTCGGGACCTGCAATTAGTAAAGATCATCGCACAGATGAGAGGCATTCCGCAGACCGATGAGCAGAGGCAGATTCAGGAGAACTACATTCTAGAAAACCACCGTTTGTATCGGAAAATAGATACTAGAAAATGTTGGGTGGTGCCAGGAAATATTAGATGGAGGCTACTAAAACATTACTACGACGATAATGGACACTTCGGAGAGGAAAAAGTGTTGCAACAATTAGTACAAAAGTTCTGGTTTCCTCGCATGCGTAAGTATACGCGGAGTTACATTAAAGCATGTCCAGGGTGTGCGTTCGCCAAAGAAAAAGGAGGGCGTCCAGAGGGTTCACTACATCCTATTCCAAAATATCCGGTGCCATTTCAGGTTGTCCACCTGGATCATTTAGGACCATTCCCACGTTCATCCAAGGGAAATGTACACCTTTTACTTATGATTTGTGGATTCTCAAAATTTGTGCTGGCGAAACCAGTTAAATCGACTAAGTCAGCACCCGTGATTTCCATGTTACGCGATGTGGTAGCGGTTTTTGGTTCACCAGTAAGATTAATTACCGACAGAGGAACAGCTTTCACTAGTCGGGCGTTCGCAGGAGTTTGCCAAGAGATGGGTATTCAATACACAAAGGTTGCCGTTGGAGCTCCAAGAGGAAACGGTCAAGTGGAGCGTTCCAATCGAACTATTTTGAATTCCCTTCGAGCTTTGGTGCAGCCAGACGACCGTAAATGGGATGAAAAAATTAACCATATTCAGTGGGCTATCAACAATAGCCAAAACTCAACCACTGGATGTAGCCCCTCATCGTTACTTTTAAGCTACAAGCCTCGGGATATTCATCTAAATGAAATTGTACTCGCCATACATGATGAAGACAATAATATGATTGCTGATACGGCGAGGCTGAAGGCTCGGGCATTACAGAGAATGCAGATGAAGCAGAGAGTACAAAAGCACTACTACGACCAAAACCGTCGGCAGGCTAAAGTTTTGCAAGTGGGAGATCTTGTCCTTGTAGAAAGGGATCAGTTTCAACCCGGAGGTAGCCACAAGCTAGAGCCGCGGTATAAAGGACCGTATGTAATTGCTGCCTGTTTGGGAAATGACCGTTATCAAATTGAAAACCTACCCGAGCAAAGCATGCGTCGCTTCTCAACGGTTTACTAAGCTGATCGTATCAAACCGTGGTGTGAACTTCCAGATCTCGAGCTAATAGAGGAGAAGCTAATGGAAAGTGATGCTGAACATTCGGGTGGCTCTGATGTCGATAGTGCAGATGATGTTTGAATTTCCAACTAAATCGACGATGAGGACATCGAATACAGCTGGGTGTCCGACTGTAAAGAATAATTAAAGAACCCAATCGTTTCCTTTTCATATTGTTCCCTTTTCACAAAGATATGTTACTTGATCAAATATAATTAGTAGATAAAAAGCAATCCGAGAGTCCACACGTAGTTTTATTTGCACTTAACCGAAGGTTATTCTAGATTATTACGTCAATACCAAAGATCTCGTGATCCTGCTTTGAAAATTATTTTTCAAGAATTAAAAAAGGAAATTATACATAAATTCACTTTCTTGCGAAATGAGAATTTCATGAGAGAAGTTGAACAACTCAAACCTTATTCAAAACCTTTCTGGAAGCTTTCGAAGGTTCTTAAGAAACCTTCGAAGCCCATTCCAGTCCTTAAAGATGGTGATTGCATTGTTCTAACGAATGAACAAAAATCTCAAAAACTTGCTTAGCAGTTTGAGAGTGTTCATAACTCCAATTTGAACGTAGTAAGTCCTATTGGAAATGAAGTAAACCAAAAGTATGATCAGATCACCACCCAAGAATTTCTCTCTGAAGAGGTATTGGAAACGTACTTGAATTAGGTGCGAACTATTCTCAAAAAATTCAAAAACATGAAAACACCAGGAGATGATGGGATTTTCTGTATCCTTATCAAAAGACTTCTCGAAAACTCTTTAAATTTCTTGGTAAAAATTTTTAACAGATGTTTTGCACTAGCACATTTTCTTACGAAATGGAAAAATGCGAAAGTCACTCCAATTTTAAAACCCGAAAAGAATCCAGCTGAGGCATCAAGTTATCGACCAATTAGTTTACTTTCCTCTATTAGCAAACTTTTCTGAATAGAATGATAACACATATTAATGAGAACTCAATTTTTGCAAATGAGCAGTTTGGTTTCTAATAGCTATTATCAACAAATTCCGACAAAAATCGTTGCAATCCTCAATTGCAACGATTAGCTCACTTTATAGTCAGTAAGATCGTTTTAAGTTTATTTTAAGTTTTGTTTTATTCCTTTTTTTTCTTGACAAGTAGGTTTTATAATTTTCCTACAATTACATTAACTTAACTGCGAAAGCGTACAAATATATAAATGACACATTCTCTGCGAAGCTACACCAACAAACCAATATTTGAAATGCGTATATCAGCAATGTAAATATTTTTCCTAGATTCTATTGTGTTTGAACCTTCCAAAAACGTAAATGTCAAATTTATGGTGTTTAAGAAACTGTAGAAAACTAATTGCAAAGTTCAAGTAAAATTGACAAAAAACAAGCGTTTTTGGTTACACATTTTTTAAATGGTTACGAATGATCAGGAGTATGTATTTATAATACATTTTTTATGTTATATGACTGTGAAATAAGTGCTTCATTCGATGCCTAAAGGGTTTTGAAGTGAAATTTGGAATATGTTGATCTTAGGCCAATATGAGAACAGAGGTAATTTAGCGTTGTAACGTCACGAAAAAAGTACAGTTTTTTACTTCATGGGAACTCCTTACATTTAATCAAAGTAATATTTTGTTTTCTCTTTATACTCAAAAATACCTTCAATTTGATACTAAAAGATCGCAGCTAGGTTGATTACAACTTGAGTTACAACCGGGTTTAGTTTGCGTTGTAACGTCACGAAATTTTTTTTCTCCCCTTATATAATATTCGTCTATGTTTAAAAACATACTTGATGCGTCTGAATTAGTTCACGTTACATATGTCATATGACAGAGAATAAATTTTGTAAAATGGATTAATGTTTTTGATTATTAAACTGTGGGTCATCCACGAGTAACGCTACATTCTAAAAAATTCTAATATTATTCTATTATATTATATTACAATGCATTGCGTGAGGGGGGATTGAAAATTGTCAACTTCCGCGTTACGTAACATGCGAATGTTCCCTAAGAGAAAAACTATTGACCAAGGTAACCGTATTAATGAAATGAATACTTCGTCCGCATCGCTCAAGCCAATCTTTCGAATGTTATCGCAATTAAGGGACGTGACATCACGAAATTTAACGATGAGAAGAACATTTTTAAACCACTAACACCAAATCTTGGAATAAGCCAGCTATTTATTTTTGGGGCAAGCCTAGATGAAAAAATCTTCAGCGGCAAAAATGCACTCGAATTTTCTTGAATAAGTAGTGTGAGTTTTAAAAAATCAAGGACATATTACGGAAGCAAAAAAAGCAAAAAAGCGGCATTTTTGTGTTTTTTTTTTTTCTTCACATAACATTTATTTGACACGGCACAAATACAATTTAATGTTTAACGGCGCCAATTATATCTGATGACTTAAAAACTAAAGCAAATTTTTTATCCTCGCTGCCGACTACGAGCTGAAATTAAGTCTAACTTAAAACTAGCATGGGATTTCCAATCAGTGTTTTGTTGTTCAATGGTCGTCTGATAATCGTCGAATGGCATGTATGGATTCGTTCTGCTGAGCCACGATGTCGTGAGTTGGGACAGAGGCTCGTAGTCCTTGGGTCCTGGTTCTATTGTGCGGGGTCTGGTTGCTGGTTTTGTGCTTAAGGTTCAAACGTGTTCTTGTCGTTTTGTTGGGTGTAGACGGAGGGGAACGGGACTAGACTGGGGCATGGATGGATTTCAGGAAAACGTATATAAGGGACATGTAGGATAGGTCACGGCCCGCCAAGACATCACGAACAGGAACAGCCGGCTGTCTACCCTCGGCCTGCAGGGAAGCTATCAATTTAGACCTGGCGTCACGGTGTACAGGGCATGACCAAACCACATGCTCTATGTCGTGATAACCTTCACCACAGGCACAGACACCACTTTCCCCGAGCCCAACACGACGGAGGAGCGCGTCAAATCTATAGTGATTGGACATAAGCCGGGACATCACGCAAATGAAATCCCGACCTACATCCAACCCCTTGAACCACGGGTTCGTCGATACTTTGTGGATTATGGAATGTAACCACCTTCCCAATTCCCCTCTGGTCCAAGCATTTTGCCAACTGATGATCGTATTCTGACGTACAAGTGCGAAAAATTCATTAAAGGCAATTGGTCTTTCATAAATATCACCGTTTGTTGCGCCCACCTTAGCCAAAGAGTCCGCTTTCTCATTACCCGGTATCGAGCAGTGAGAAAGGACCCACGCTAAGGTTTAGTAGTTTTAAATAGTTTATTTGACACGGCACGATACAATTTATGTTTAACTGAGCCAAGTACATTTTTTTTTAAATTCTAAATTAGCAGGGAAAAGAGGGAGGCCTTTTCTTTATTCTCGCGGCCGACTACGAGCTAGTGGGGATTTAAGGTGAGAGGAGGGGTGTTACAATTTTGTTTTTAATTATTTTATATTACAGAATGTATTCATTTGTACGTGGCTAACCAGTGATGTTCTGTTTGAGCAGTTTTGGTTTGAGGTGTCTGCGTAAACATAGAGATGCCGAGTCTTCATTTTAGTGTCTCCAGCCGGGTGTATCATTCTCTTTCAGTTTGTGACAGAAATTGTATTCTAGCAAATAGATAAAAGAAATCAAATTTTAATGCCAGCATTTTTTATAAACCCGTATAGTTGTGTCATGTACTGGAGATCACCGCTTCCCAGAATGTCTCTAACGGGTACGTTCGGTTGTTTTCCTCGGGCCCGAAGGGAATCTATAAGCTCAGACCTAACACCACAGTATTCGGTACACGACCAAACAACATGCTCGATGTCATGGTAGCCATCGCCACAAACGCAGTGATTACTGTCTACAAGCCCTATACGAAAGAGATGCGTGTTTAACGTATAGTGATTGGACATAAGTCTGGACATCACGCAAATGAAGTCCCGACCTACATCCAACCCCTTGAACCATGCTTTCGTCGATACCTTAGGAAAAATGGAATGTAGCCACCGTCCCAGTTCATCTGAGTTCCATGATGATTGCCAACTGTTGAGTGTTCTCTGACGCAAAATGCTATAAAATTCATCATAAGCAAATGGTCTTTCATAAATATCGCCGTCAATAGCACCCACCTTAGCTAAAGAGTCAGCCTTTTCGTTACCCGGAATCGAGCAATGAGAAGGAACCCACGCTAAGGTAAACCGGTAATTTTTATCTGTTAAAGCACTTAAAAACCGCCGTATTTTCCCCAGGAAATACGGGGTGTGCTTCACAGGCTTCATTGATCGCAGAGCCTCAATGGCACTGAGACTATCTGTGAAGATGAAGTAGTGGTCTATGGGTAGGGTTTCGATGATTCCAAGAGAGTACTGAATAGCAGCAAGTTTTGCGACGTACACGGAAGCAGGAGCATCGAGTTTGTAGGAGGCGGTAAAATTTTCGTGGAAAACACCGAAGCCAGTGGACTCATCTAGATTAGATCCGTCAGTGTAAAACCTTTTATCATAACTAACATGTTTAAACTTATTGGAAAAAATCTTAGGGATCTCTTGGGGTCGCAATTGATCCGGGATACCAGAAATGTCTTGTTTCATGGTGGTGTCGAAGAATATAGCATTATTAGAAGTAGCTAAAAGTGCGACATTGGAGGAATCGTATGAAGAAGGATTAATATCTTGAGCCATATAGTCAAAATATAAAGTCATAAATCTGGATTGAGATTGAAGGTCGACCAACCTCTCGAAATTTTCAATTACTAATGGGTTCATAACTGTGCATCGAATTAGCAACCGGTAAGAGAGATTCCAAAAACGATGTTTCAACGGAAGAATACCCGCTAACACTTCAAGACTCATCGTATGGGTCGACTGCATGCAACCCAAGGCAATACGCAAACAACGATATTGTATTCTCTCTAATTTTATAATGTGCGTGTTCGCGGCGGAGCGAAAGCAGAAACAGCCGTACTCAAGAACTGACAATATCGTTGTTTGGTATAACCTTAGAAGGTCTCCTGGGTGAGCACCCCACCAAGTTCCAGTAATCGTACGAAGAAAATTAATCCTCTGTTGGCATTTTTGTGTCAGATACCTAATATGACAAGCCCAGGTGCATTTAGAGTCGAACCAGACCCCGAGATATTTAGCGACTAAAACCTGAGAGATCGTTTTACCCGTTAGTAGGAGCTGCAGCTGAGCTGGGTTATGCTTCCTAGAAAAAACGACCAGCTCAGTTTTCTCCGGAGAGAATTCGATACCCAGCTTAAGAGCCCATTCAGACAAATTGTCTAAGGTATCTTGCAATGGTCCTTGCAGATCGCTAGCCTTGCCACCAGTAATGGATACAACGCTATCGTCTGCAAGTTGCCTTAGCGTGCATGAATTTGCAAGACATTCATCGATGTCATTGACGTAAAAATTATATAAGAGAGGACTTAAACATGAGCCCTGGGGGAGGCCCATGTAACTAATTCGGGAAGTTGTCGAATCGCCATGTGAGAAATACATATGCTTTTCTGACAACAAATTGAGCAAAAAGTTATTCAAATTTGGTGAAAGTCCATGCGAATGAAGTTTCGCGCTTAAAACTTCTACAGAGACAGAGTCAAAAGCCCCCTTAATATCCATGAACGCAGAAGCCATTTGCTCTTTTCGAGCAAAGGCAAGTTGAATTTCAGTAGAAAGCAACGCTAGGCAATCGTTCGTCCCTTTGCCCCGGCGAAAGCCAAATTGAGTATCTGAAAGTAACCCGTTTGTTTCGACCCATTTGTCTAACCGTAAGAGGATCATTTTCTCCATTAATTTCCGGAGGCAAGAGAGCATCGCAATCGGCCTATATGAATTGTGATCAGAGGCAGGTTTCCCGGGTTTCCGAATAGCAATGACTTTTACCTCCCTCCAGTCATGCGGAACAATATTTAGCTCAAGAAACTTGTTGAACAAATTCAACAAGCGTCTTTTTGCAGAGTCGGGTAGATTCTTCAACAGGTTGAATTTTATTCTATCTAACCCTGGAGCCTTATTGTTGCACGACAGGAGAGCCATTGAAAATTCCAACATCGAAAATGGAGGCTCTTCCGTAGTTACTAATAACGCGTCGCGAAAGGTTTTCTGTTCCGGTACAGAGTCCGGACAGACCTTTTTGGCAAAATCGAGTATCCAGCGATCTGAATACTCCTCGCTTTCATTCGAAACGTCACGGTTCCGCATGCGCCTGGCGGTATCCCAAAGAGTGCTCATCGCTGTTTCCCTCGACAACGCGTTTACGAACCGCCGCCAGTACCCGCGTTTTTTCGCCTTTACTAAGCTCTTCATCTGCCTGCCCAGTGCCTCGTACTTTCGAAGCAGGTTGACAGTGCCGTACTCCCGGTAGTCCTTATACGCCGCGGACCTTCGCGCGTACAGCTCAGAGCACTCTTTGTCCCACCATTTGTTGGGAGGGCGCTGTCTAATCGTTACCCCGGGTATCGGTTTCGTCTGAGCTTGAGTCGCGGCGTCGATTATCAAGCCAGCTAAGAACGCGTATTCTTCCTCCGGAGGAAGTTCCTCGTGAGTCTCGATAGATTGCGCTATAATAGACTCATAACACTTCCAATCAATATTACGTGTAAGGTCGTAGGAAATATTGATTGGGTTCGGGGAAGTTGAACCATTAGCAATTGATATAACGATTGGAAGATGATCACTACCGTGGGGATCGTTGATTACTTTCCACCGGCAATCTAACGCTAGTGATGTCGAGCAAAGGGATAGGTCAAGCACGCTTTCACGTGCTGGAGGATTAGGTACACGTGTCGCTTCCCCAGTATTCAAAACTGTCATATTGAAGTCGTCGATCAAGTTACAGATTAAAGAAGATCGGTTGTCGTCGTACAGCGACCCCCATAGCGAACAGTGAGAATTAAAATCTCCCAATATCAAAAAAGGCGCGGGAAGCAACTCTGCTATATCAGTGAGATGCTTCTGTTCAATCCGCGCGGATGGAGGCATATATAACGAAACAAGGCATAGGTCTTTTCCATTCATATTCGTTTGAATGGCAACGACTTCAATATTCGAGATCGAGGGGAGGTCGATTCGGAAGAAGGAATAGCACTTTTTAATCCCTAAAAGTACCCCTCCACCGTGTGAGTCTCGATCTCGACGAATAATGTTAAAATCGTGGAAATTGAGTTGATCGTTTGAATTGAGAAAGGTTTCACAGAGCGCAAATGCGTCACAATTGTATGTATTTATTAAATGAGAAAATAGATCGAATTTGGGGATGATACTTCTGCAATTCCACTGTAATACAGTGATAAAATTCCTAACCTCTTTCGCCGTATTAGTCATCGAAAGATATGATAGCTGAAATGAGGGGCCAAGTTGCTGCTAGTTGCATCAAAAAGGTTTTCACTGTAGGAAGAAGGGCAAGAAGAATATTTTGTAGGGGATCTGGTATGTTGAATGTTTTAAATATCCAGTCCACAATATCAGAAAATTTTATGAACCCTGTTTCTTTTTTATCATCTGATCGAGAAATGGGTGCACGAGGGGTTTTTGGTGCCCCAGGAAGCGGTGGGTACTCCTGGTTTGATTTAAAATTAAAACCGGGAGGTACTTGCTTCGGTTTTTCTTCACCGCTTCCTTTTTGTGTTGGCTTATTGGTCATTCCGCTAGGGGTTATCTTGCGACCTTTGCGAGAAAGATTAGGAGAGTTGATCATTCTCCTCTTCCTAGATCCTTCTGGCATGGCATAAGAACACCCTTCGAGGGGATCGTCAGATGTACCCTCATCGGTTGGCAAAAAGGAAAAGATGTTTCCTGTCGAGGGTGGCTCAGCACTCTTCAGCATTTCTGCGAAAGAGCGCTTTGATCGTTCCTTGAGGGAACGCTTTATTTTTTCCTCGCGCTGTTTGTACGCGGGACACGCCGAAAGGTCATGCCGAGTTCCCTCGCAGTAAAGACACTTTTCAGTATCCTCACTGCAAGCGGTCTCAGCATGATTGCCTCCGCACTTGCTGCAGCGTGCCTTGTTGCAGCAGTAGGTGGCTGTATGACCTAACTGCTTGCAGTTTTGGCAATGCATGACCCGCGGTACGAACAGGCGTACAGGCAGACGAACCCTGTCCAAAGAGATGTAGTTCGGCAGTGCGGATCCGGCGAATGTTACACGGAAGGAATCCGAAGGGAAGAATTTCTTCTTCCCTTCTTCGATGGATACTGAATGCAATTGCTTGACATCCAGTATCTTTACATCTTGAATCAGGGGGTTCTTGAAGCAGCCAACCCCGTGACGCAAAATGTCATCGACCGTGAGGCTTCCTTCGGTAACCACACCGTCGATCTCCACGTCCTTGGCAGGGATGTACACGCGGTACTCTCTCGTGAAGAGCTCGTAGCTAGCAATTGCGTTTGCTTGCTTCAAGCTACTCACAACAACTCGCAGTTTGTTCGGTCTAACCTTTGTAATTTCGGTTACGTCCGAAAACTGTTTTGCCAGGTCCTTGCCGATTTGAATTATATTTAGAGGCTTCTTTATGGGCCTGAAGTAAACTACGAACGGACCTTTCGAAGCATCTGGGTAAGCTTTCACCCGTGTTGCCGGTACCCTTGGTACGGGGCTAGGTAGCGGGGAAGGTAGAGGGGAATTGATGGGGGAGATCTCAATCTTTTCCCCAGTTGTTTCCACATCCAGGAATAGTTGCACCTGCATGTCGTCCATTTTGCGGGAGCGTTACGCTCTACCGCACACAAACGATAAATATTCGAATGTGAGGGGGGGTCAAGTAGTTGCTATTAAATTTTAAAAACAATTTTTCAAACTACAATGGATCAAAATAAAAAAAAGGCAGTAATACTAATACTAATAACAATAGTAATAATAATAATAATAATAATAATAATAATAATAATAATAATAATAATAATAATAATAATAATAATAATGATAATAATAATAATAATAGTAATAATAATTATAATAATAACAATAATAATAATACTATTAATAATAATGATAAAAATTCTAAAGTGAATACTTCACCGAACGTCTAAGTCACGACCTCACGGCTGATAGTAGGATTAATCGAGCGTCTCCGCAGAACAAACAATGACGATCCAGCTTCGTGTTGTGACACAGTGGCCGTATCCTACACGCGACCTTGTAGATGCCACTTGTAGTTGACTTCCACTCGCTCGATCGTATGGTGGTCCGTGCTGCTAGCGGGGTAACAGCGGTGCGGGAGAATTATTCTTGCTGATATATCAGCTGCGTATCGGATCACTGGCGGGGTAGCCTGCCCCTACCAGTGTGCAGAAGATGTTTCTGCCGATATATTGCAGGCTATTGTTATCGCACACAAGAACTAATCGAAAAAAAAACACCCGTACGATAACTCGTGTATTGTTATTTTGCGAATCAAACGGAGATAAACAATTTGCGTCTAATCAAGACGAAAGCAAAACAACGAATGGACCCACGCTAAGGTAATCTGAGTAGATTTTTCGGATAAAGCACTCAGATGTTCCCGTATTTTCCCCAGGAAATACGGAGAGTGCTTAACATCTTTCATCGATCGGAGAGCCTCAATGGAACTGAGACTGTCCGTAAAGATGAAATAATGGTCCGTGGGCATTTTTTCGATAATCCCTAGGGTGTACTGAATTGCAGCTAATTCTGCGACGTAAACAGAAGCAGGATTATCGAGCTTATGGGAGACGGTTAAATTGTTATTGAAGATACCGAAGCCAGTGGACCCATCAAGAAGTGATCCGTCAGTGTAGTACATATTGTCGCAGTTGATGTTTCGATATTTATTGGAAAAAATTTTAGGGATCTGCTGCACGCGTAAATGATCCGGGATTCCACGAGTTTCTTCTATCATGGATGTATCGAAAAACACAGTAGAATCAGAAGTATTTGATAAGTCGACACGATTTGGAATATTCGAAGAAGGGTTAATATTTTGGGACATGTGATTGAAATACAATGTCATAAAACGGGTTTGAGAATTAAGTTCGATTAACCTTTCAAAATTTTCAATCACGGGACGGTTCAAGACCTCACATTTGATTAGAATACGAGAAGACAGGCTCCAGAAGCGGTTTTTCAATGGTAGTACTCCAGCTAAAACCTCCAAACTCATCGTATGGGTCGACTGCATGCAACCTAAGGCGATACGCAAACAACGATATTGTATTCGCTCCAGTTTGATCAAATGTGTGTTTGCTGCGGAGCGGAAGCAGAAACACCCGTATTCAATAACAGACAATATCGTTGTTTGGTAAAGCCTTATAAGGTCTCCTGGATGGGCTCCCCACCATTGTCCGGTTATTGTACGAAGAAAATTCACTCTTTGTTGACATTTTTTCATCAGATACCTCACGTGACAACCCCAGGTGCCTTTAGAGTCGAACCAGACACCAAGATATTTGTGTACCAAAACCTGAGAGATCGTTTTACCCATTAATTGTGTTTGAAGCTGAGCAGGTTCATGCTTCCTAGAAAAAACTACTATCTCAGTCTTCTCCGGAGAGAATTCGATACCTAGCTGTAAAGCCCAAGCAGACAAATTGTCCAAGGTATCTTGCAATGGTCCTTGCAAATCGGCAGCTTTGGCTCCTGTAACAGAGATTACACTGTCGTCTGCAAGTTGTCTTATCGTGCATGAATTTGCCAGACATTCGTCGATGTCATTTACATAAAAGTTGTAAAGAAGGGGGCTTAAACATGAGCCCTGGGGAAGACCCATGTAGCTAATGCGAAAAGTTGCCAAATCGCCATGCGTAAAATGCATGTGCTTTTCGGACAACAAATTGTGCAAAAAATTGTTCAAAATTGGAGAAAATCCTTGTCGGTGAAGTTTACCCGAAAGAATGTCAATAGAAACGGAATCAAAAGCCCCCTTAATGTCCAAGAACGCAGACGCCATTTGTTCTTTACGAGCATACGCCAGCTGAATATCTGTTGAAAGCAACGCAAGACAATCATTCGTCCCTTTGGCACGGCGGAAGCCAAATTGAGTTTCTGATAGTAGACCATTTGATTCGACCCAGTGGTCTAAACGACGGAGTATCATTTTTTCCATCAATTTCCGGATACAGGATAGCAATGCAATCGGCCTATAAGAGTTGTGATTAGAAGCTGGTTTCCCTGGTTTTTGGATGGCGATCACCTTCACTTGCCTCCAATCCTGCGGTACAATGTTTTGCTCCAGGAACTTATTGAACAAGTTCAACAAGCGCCTCTTGGCATTGCCGGGTAGATTCTTCAACAAGTTGAATTTGATTCTATCTAATCCAGGCGCGTTATTGTTACAGGACAGGAGGGCAACTGAAAATTCTGCCATCGTAAAAGGTGATTCTATCGCGTCGTGGCCCGGAGACGCATCGCGAACAATATTTTGCTCAGGAACAGAGTCCGGACATACTTTCCTGGCAAAATCAAATATCCACCTACTTGAAGACTCCTCGCTTTCGTTGACCGTTACGCGATTCCGCATTCTTCGGGCTGTGTTCCAAAGAGTGCTCATCGATGTCTCCCTCGACGTCTCGTTCACGAACCGACGCCAATATCCACGTTTCTTTGCTTTAGCCAAGCTTTTAAGCTTGGTATCAAGCTCCGAATACCGTAAATAGTCGCCAGGTATACCTCCCGTCTGGTAGGCCTTAAACGCGTCGGATCTTTGCGTGTAGACATCGGAGCACTCTTGGTCCCACCACGGAGTGGGAGGCCGTTCTTTGATCGTTACGCCGGGATATTTCTTCGTTTGGGCTTGCAACGCGGCGTCGAGAATCAAGCCCGCGAGGAGGTTGTATTCTTCAAGTGGTGGGTGATGTTGAATCGACTCGACCGCTTTTGAAATCATTTCCTCGTATAACTTCCAATCGACATTTCGTGTGAGGTCATACGGAATGTCAATTGGTCGCATGCGAGTTGACCCGTTAGTAAATGAAATAAGAATAGGCAGATGGTCGCTACCGTGAGGATCGAGGATTACCTTCCATGTGCAATCCAACCGTAGCGACGTCGAACATAAGGATAGATCCAAAGCGCTTGGGCGCGCTGGAGGTTTCGGGATACGTGTCATTTCACCGTTGTTTAAAATAGTCATGTCGAAGTCATCGCAAAGGTTATAGATTAAAGAGGAGCGGTTATCATTGTATGGGGAACCCCAAGCCACGCCATGAGAGTTGAAGTCTCCCAAAATCAAACGTGGCGAGGGAAGAAGTTCTATTAAATCAAAGAGCAGCCGTTGCCCAACCTGTGCTCTGGGGGGAATATATATTGAGGCAATACAAAGCTCTTTACCTTGTATTGTCATTTGACATGCGACAACTTCGATGCCTGGAATCGAGAGGAGGTTAATACGATAGAAAGAATAGCACTTTTTAATCCCTAAAAGTACTCCTCAATATGGGGTGTCTCGATCAAGGCGAATAATATTAAAATCATGGAAGTTAAGATCAATATTTGAAGTAAGCCAAGTTTCACAAAGGGAAAATGCATCGCATTTGTTTTTATTTATCAAAACTTTAAACGAATCAATTTTTGGTAAAATACTTCTACAATTCCACTGTAAGACAGAGATAGAATCCTTCATATACGCAGTTGAATTAGGCATCGAAGGATACAATCGCTGCAAAGAGAGGCCATTGGGCAGTCAACTGCTTCAAAAATGATCTAACTGTTGGGAGGAATGCTGTAAGAAAAATTTTAATTGGATCGGGTACATTGAAAGTTTCAAAAATCCAGTCCACAATGTCAGAAAATTTCACTAATCCAGAGTTTGTTTCATCAACTGGGAGTGTAAAAGGAGCAACTGGGGTTTTAGATGTTCCTGGCAGTGCTGGGAACTCCTTCTGGGACTTTAAATTTGCCAGCCCAGGAGGAGTTTGCTTCGGTTTTTCCGCAGCACTGTTTGGTTTGTTTGTAACTTTCATTTCACTTTGAGAAATCTTAGGACCTTTTCTGGGAAGTTTAGGAGAGGAAATATTTTTCCTCTTTCTAGACTCCCCAGGATTGGCGTAAGACGCTCCCGCTGGTGAATCGTCAGAATCGGTTTCATCAGAGGACAACAGATCGAAGGGGTTCGAAGTAACGGGAGAAGTGGTAACGGTCTTCTTCAGCATGTCAGCGTAGGAACGCTTTGAACGCTCTTTGAGAGACCGTTTTATTTTATCCCTGCGCTGCATGTACACCGCACATGTCGAGAGCTCATGCAGATTTTCTCCGCAGTGAATACACTTTTCAGCGTTAACACTGCAAGAATCTTCCGCATGAGACTCCCCACACTTGCCACAACGTGCCTTATTGCAGCAGTAGGCGGCTGTATGGCCTAACTGCTTGCAATTCAGGCAGTTCATGACGCGGGGCACGTAGAGCCTCACAGGGAGACGAACCCGGTGGATCGAGACGTGGCTTGGTAGTGCAGACCCGGCGAACGTAACTCGAAACGAGTCTGACGGAGTGTATACTGTTTTGCCACCGATGATCGATGCTGACCGCAATTGCTTGCAGTCGAGCACCTTTACTTCGGGACACGTTTTGTTCTTAAAGCACCCTTTGGCACTTTGCAGTATACACTCGACGGACAGACTCGAATCGGTTATGACACCGTCGATCTCCACGTCTCGTGCGGGTATGTAAACGCGATACTCGCGTGTGAAGAGCTCAGAGCAAGCTATATCGTTGGCCTCTTTCAGGTTACCGACCACGACACGGAGCTTGTTAGGCCGGACCTTGGAAATTTCGGTCACGCCCTTGTACTCCTTCGTCAGGTCTTTATAAATCTGCAAGAGGTTCAACTTTTTCGATTTCGGTCCTGCCTTTGGCCGAAAATAAACAGTATAGCTGCCCTGGGCTCCGTCTGGGTAAAGCCTGGGGCGAGGGGGGACTGAAGAATGAACAGGGGAGGGGGTAACAGAAGGGTCAGGGTCAGAGGGGTTCGGGGATGGTGGCGCGGGAGGCGAGGGATCTACATCCATTGCGCTAAGTCTAGCGCACTAGCGCTGACAAGAACACGTACCTTTTTATTTCTCCCTTCCAGTAAGGTTGGTTGTCCGATCGTTCGAAGTAGCAGCCGTTACAGCCAGCAGCACCAATACAGCAGCACCAAACAGCCACCAGCAGCGAGCCAGGTGTGAGATCACTCCACACAGCGATACAACTCGCTGACACTGATGGCTTCTTCTTTTTCCTCGTTTGTGTCTCGTCCACTGCTGTAGCACAATCCAGCCAGCAGCCAAATCGGCTTGCGCACCAGCTGGCAGTCACGATGCGAAACAGTTGCACAAAGGCACGACCTTGAACCCGGATTTATTTCACTCGACCAGGCAAACAATGCCAACACTTGTTCACACGTCTTTTGTTTTATACTCTATCGGACCGATCACCAAACACGTCCAGTACTGATGCGTGTTCGGCACAGAATGGCATTTTTGTGTTATTATTATAATTTTTGAAAGGTATTTTGGTATTTATTGGAACTCAGGACACATTTGTAAACTTGTTTATAAATGCTGAATAAACTGCTAACGTACTCAGACATTGTGGAAAAACTACAATAAAAATAAATTAATATGTTTTACACATAATGTCATATAAGACACTTTTGAGAATATTTATGATACATATGTCACTTATGAAAAGAATTGATTTTATCATAACTCACATTCCTTCACTGAAAATCTCCAAGTTTAAGTTTGGTTCCTAAACATTAAACGACAAAGTAAATTTGTTACGTAGTTTATGGATAACCCCACAAACCAAGTGCATAAAGTAGAAGTAGAAATATATAAAATCAGATATTGAACTATTTCTTATGAAAATGTCTAAGAAATATGTGATAAGTAATGGAAATCGACTGATTCATATTTTCGTGACGTTGCCACGGAGTGAAAATACCCCTTGCTTAAAATGAGCGTTGTAACGTCACGAAATATAAAAGCTTCTCAAATATAGATGTTACCAGTTGTAGCACTCCAAACATGCAAAATGTTCGATTATTATTTGTTATCAAATTGTGGAAGAAAAAAATTGTTATAAAATTCCAAACAGAGCAGAGTTTTTGACTTTTGTAAGAAAAGTCCCGACACTTCGATTTCTCGCGCGTTGTAACGTCACGCTACATTTCCACTCCTCAAGGTAATATGAACAAAATAAACAAATATCTTATACATCATTCTTATAGGAAATTTTGTCTACTTTCCGAATCTGTAATAATATCAAAGGGTTTCATGAAAAAATACAAGTTAGAATTAAAATGACGCCGACAGAATAGTCAAAACGTTGTAACGTCACGGTAGAATGTGTCATATATATATATATATATATATATATATATATATATATATATATATATATATATATATATATATATATATATATATATATATATATATATATATATATATATATATATATATATATATATATATATATAAATATATATATATATATATATATATATATAATATATATATATATATATATATATATATATATATATATATATATATATATATATATATATATATATATATATATATATATATATATATATATATATATAATGTGAGGTCTTGAACCGTCCTGTGATTGAAATTTTGAAAGGTTAATCGAACTTAATTCTCAAACCCGTTTTATGACATTGTATTTCAATCACATGTCCCAAAATATTAACCCTTCTTCGAATATTCCAAATCGTGTCAACTTATCAAATACTTCGGATTCTACTGTGTTTTTCGATACATCCATGATAGAAGAAACTCTTGGAATCCCGGATCATTTACGCGTGCAGCAGATCCCTAAAATTTTTTCCAATAAATATCGAAACATCAACTGCGACAATATGTTCTACACTGACGGATCACTTCTTGATAGGTCCACTGGCTTCGGTATCTTCAATAACAATTTAACCGTCTCCCATAAGCTCGATAATCCTGCTTCTGTTTACGTCGCAGAATTAGCTGGCAATTCAGTACACCCTAGGGATTATCGAAAAAATGCCCACGGACCATTATTTCATCTTTACGGACAGTCTCAGTTCCATTGAGGCTCTCCGATCGATGAAAGATGTTAAGCACTCTCCGTATTTCCTGGGGAAAATACGGGAACATCTGAGTGCTTTATCCGAAAAATCTTCTCAGATTACCTTAGTGTTGGTCCCTTCTCACTGCTCGATACCGGACATTGAGAAAGCGGACTCTTTGGCTAAGGTGGGCGCAACAAACGGTGAAATTTATGAAAGACCAATTGCTTTTAATGAATTTTTCGCATTTGTACGTCAGAATACGATCATCAGTTGGCAAAATTCTTGGACCAGAGGGGAACTGGGAAGGTGGTTACATTCCATTATACCCAAGGTATCGACGAATCCGTGGTTCAAGGGGTTGGATGTAGGTCGAGATTTCATTTGCGTGATGTCTCGGCTTATGTCCAATCACTATAGATTTGATGCGCATCTCCGTCGTATTGGGCTCGGAGAAAGTGGTATCTGTGCCTGTGGTGAAGGTTATCACGACATAGAGCACGTTGTTTGGTCATGCCCTGTCCACCGTGACGCCAGGTCTAAA